>NC_134533.1:66910817-67095817 GCF_050624435.1 Tenrec ecaudatus
GGGAAAATTTTGATCATATACAAAAATAGAAACAATATTTATATTCTGTATGCATACACAGCTTTGATAATTATCAATAAAAAGGCAATCTCTTTTCATCTGTCATTCCTGTTTTCCTGAGTATTTTTCTTTTGCGTTCATACCCTTGTTTATTTTGTTTGGTAGGTGTTTCTCTCTTTTTTTAAATTAATAAATCTTTTTAATGGGGCTCATACAACTCTCATCACAATCCGTACACACATCAATTGAGCAAAGCACCCTTATACATTCGTTGCACTTGTCATTCTCAAAATTCACCTTCCACTTGGGTTCCTGGAATCAGCTCAGTTTCACTTTATTTCCTCCTCCCCCTCCCTCCCAGCTCCCCCCTTTCCCCTGGTCCCTTGACAGTTTATAAATAATTATTATATCTTATCTTCCTCTCCCCGGCGTCTCCCCTCACCCACCTCCCCATTGCCCATATCCCAGACAGGAGGTTACACATAGATCTCCAAGATGGCTTCTCCCTTTCTACACTCCCTTCCATCCTGGTGTTGCCACTCCTACCATGGGTGTTGAGGAGTTCGTCTGTCCTAGATTCCCTGTGTTTCCAGATCCCTACTGCACCGCTGTACATCCTCTGGTCTAAGCAGGTCCGCAAGGTAGAATTGGGGTCATAATAACTGGGAGAGGAGGATGCGTTCAGGAAATAGAGGAAGGTTTTGAGTTTCATTGTTGCTACACTGAACCCTAAGTGACTCATCTCCTCCCCACTACCCCTCTGGAAGGGATGTCTAGCTTTCTACAGATGGGCATTGGGTCCCCATCACGCACTCCCCCTCATTCACGGTGATGTGATTCTCACCACCACCCCGCCTTTGTTGTTTGAGACTTGGTCTCCTCTGCCCTTCACGATCACCTATGTTGGTGTGCTGCTTCCATGTGGACTTTGTTGCTTCTGGGCTAGATGGCCGCTTGTTTGCTTTCAAGCCTTTAAGTCCCCAGATGCTATATCTCTCAGTACCCGGGCACCATCAGCCTTCTTCACCACACTTGCTTACGCACACTTTCGTCTTCAGTGATTTTGTGAGGAAGGTGATCACGCAATGATTGTTTCTGGTGTCTGCTATATGGTCCATTCAACACCTTGTATTCGCTTAGGCCATGTGCTTCTTCTCTGTGGGTTTTGTTGCTTCTGAGCTAGATGGCCGCTTGTTTGCCTTCAAGCCTTTAAGACCCCAGGTGCTATATTTTTTTGATAGCCAGGCACCATCAGCTTTCTTCACCACGTTTGCTTACACACACGTCTGTCTTCAGTGATCATGTCGGGAAGGTGGGTATCATGCAATGACCGTTTAGCAGGGGGAGGTGCTAAAGTATTGGGGGAGTATGAATGAGGAAACCCAATGTCCATCTGCTACCCTACTACTGAACCTATAAATATAGGCAGATAGGTCTATTTCCCCCATAATCATAAATATATTTACATATGTACATGTCTGTATTTAGGATTCTCTGTATGCACTTTGCCTCCTACTCCTTCCCTCTATTTCCTTTTGCCTTCTTTCGTCCCACTGCCATGTTCAGCCTTCATTCTGGTTCCAGTAATTCCTCTCTTACCTTGCCCTTGGCACTCTCTACCAGTCCTCCCTTCCCCTCCCTCCTCTGTTTTTGAACCACTCGCTGTTCCCATGTCCCTGTGTTCTTTTGTGGGGGTATGGAGGGTGCATCCAGCTGTACCAGCTCCAGCAAGTCAGCATTCGATGAGAATTTGAAATTATGTTTCTTAGTGTTTTCCTTTATGATCTGAATTCTCCTAAAGAATTTTTGATCAGCATGTTCAATAATGGCAGCCCGGGATCGTGCAGTTTTTCTAATTCTTGACAAAGGCAATGGTTTTTCCTGGAAGCATTTAGACAGGTGTTCCAGTTTCTGACCAGGAGATATTCTCATTACAAACATGTAGCAATATTTCTTGAGCTTGCACATCCGTGATATCACAGAATAGGAATTGAGACACTGGGGAAAATTACACATTTGAAAAGAATGCTATGAATACTAGGATAGATAGTCTAGAAGTCTAGTATTAGGTAAAAGTTATAACTTAGGGAGAAGGTTATTGTTGTTAGATGCCATCGGGTTGATTCCAACTCACAGTGGCTGTATGCACAACAGAACACAACATTGCCTGGACTTGGACCATCCTCACAATTGTTCCTATCAGTCATCAAAATTCAAGGACAAAGAAAAGATCAAGTGATATCAATGATACTTGTATTGTCATGGTTTTGTTCTCCACTGCAATTGGACAAGATACATACTAGAGAGTTAGGGGTGATTCCATAGCTGGCAATCAGGCCATTGCAGAAAGTGGACATATCATCTCATTACTAGCTAATTTACTTGTAGTATTTTAAATCATTGGACATGATAGATAAATATAATATTTCAAATGTGCCCCTTAGGATTAATGATCATTTGAATGATAATAGATCATATATACTATCACTACTATAAATAAGCATCATTCTTATGTTTTAGCATTAGGGGAATTTATTCTGTTTTTATTTTTTAACTTTGTAACTTCTGTATAATAGTATTGACAAAATAATGGCAACATTACATTTAATTGCCTGTTTTAAAAATTGTGTTTCTTTTTTATGCCTCTAGCTCCACATGAAATCTCAATTTATATATATATATATCAATCTTTATCTCACTATATGTATATATATTATATATAATGTCCTATGATAGCTTAGAAGCAAATATGAAATAATTTTATTTCTCACTGAACATTTAATAGGAATTTAAAATCACAAGAATGGGATAAAACTTCACAAATAATCAAAATAAATAAAGGAACTCAAACTTCTTTTTTACAGATGCAGATCTTGAAACTATGAATGGTGAAGTCCATTATCCAAGTGCTTCTGGGGGTTTAGAAGAAGAAATATTTTCAGGTAGGTTATTTTAGATTGCATCATCATTCCCTACATGCAGGATCATGGAAGACAAATTAAACTGTCTTAAAATAACAATATAAACATCGTTTGATTAAAAGTCAGAATTTTCTAGTTACTTTTTTATTATCCAAGTAATAGTAACAATTTAGCATTCTGACGATGACTACTCCACTCCTGGCCATTTTCTAAGCCCTTTAAACATAGTCATGCATTTAACCCTTTCATGACAGATTTATTTTCTGCTTTGCTGTTACTGTTGTTACCATGTATTTTCAGTAACAGAAGACAGACTGATATCAAGCTAAAAAGCAAAACAAACAAAAAAAAGGTAATGTCGATTTTGAAACAATTATATGGGACACATATGTTCAACAAGGGATCTAATAAGTAGGTTTGGTAGGGTGAGGCCCATTTCTTCAGATTCATTTAATTATATAGGAAGTCGGGTACTAACACTTAACAATCATGATTGCAGCTTTGCAAGAAATCTGAGAGACTAAAAATATTGTCGTCAGGACCCAGCTAGTCAGTTCAGTCTCAATGACTCCATGCCCACCAAAGTGAAACACTGCTTCGATTGGGCCATTCTCACAGGCTTTGTGAGCTTTCAGCCTATTGTTGCAGCCACTGTGTTGATCCATCTCCTGGACCGTCTTTCTCTTTTCTGCTGCCCTTCCACGTTGCCACGCATGATGCCCTTTTCCAGGGACCAGTCTCTCCTGATAACATGTCCAAAAATGTGAAACAAAGTTTTGCAATCCCCCTTTCCAAGGAACTTTCTGGTTATACTCTTCCAAGATACTTTTTTACTGTTGGAAGTCTGTGTTACTTTTAATAGTACTCACCAGCACCATAATTAGCTTTCAAAGTGACAGCCGTGTCCTTCAACCCTTTGAAAAATCTTGTGCAGAAGGTTTACACACTGTTATGTGTCATTTGATTTCTTGATTGCTGCTTCCATGAGACTTGAGTATAGAGCCAAGCAAGAGCTTGACAACTTTAGTTGTGATGTGATATGTCCCACAAGACATGAAAGGGTTACCCTACAAAATATGGCTATCACATGTATTAATATTATTGTTATTATACCCATTAGAAAACAGAGGCACACAGTGTGTAAGATTTCCAAAGAAATTCAGTAAGAATGTGACGGAGCAACACTTCCATCCAAGGACTATAGCTTTAGAACACATTATTTTAAATGCCCCACTGTGTTGCCCACCTGAACATAAATAGTAAACTATTAATTACTTTCCTCAGATGGAAACATGTAAGTCTAAATATTTCATATTTGTGTTTCCTTATATCTTATCTTCTTTTTGATTGATGCATTTCTTGAGCATCTCTTAATTTTTTAATCTAATACAGTCTATTATAACCTGGCAGAACTCTAAACAAGAGTATTTCTTATTTTATTAGAGGATTAACACGTGAATGAATCCTGGTAACATTATAGCAATGCTTTCCTAATTTTAGTCAAACACAACGGATCTGAAAATCCTGCCTAGTAATGTGCTTAGTAACTGCTTTGAAGTAAATATCAAATTATTTTTTATACTCCTTATATCAAATAAAAACACTCTTATATTAAACAAAATAATGAAATTTTAATTTTATTAAGAATATTGACCTCATTATTCATGGAGTGAACAAACCTACTTCTAGTCAATGTACAAAAAATTCTGTTCAAAATTCTGTTTATTCAATGTAGGTCTAAACCATGGGTGGGCAAAGATTTTTTTGGTAAATGGACTGGTAGTATATAGTTTAAATTTTGTGAAATAAACACTATGTTCTTCTAAAATTTCAATTGCTGCAAGGCCCAAAACTTAATATGTGCTATAGTTTTTGCATAGGTCTGACACATTCATATTTTGTGTAGTTGATCGATTATAACTCTAGGCTTCATATAAATAAATAGATTTTTACCTAATTCTTTTAATTATTGCCCTATTTTTATCACTTGGAGCCAAGTTTATCTTATTGAAGACTGTGGTATTTTCCACATTATCATTGCACTGCCTTTGAATTTTCAAGGAGATCTAGGTCAAATCCAGCTCTTTTCTTATGCTTGTCTTTTTAGTTTTCAAATAGAAATCTGTCATTTAATTCACCTTTTCCCCCTGTAACTTGTCAATGCATTGCTAATGATTTTTGCATTTTGTTCATGAGAGGTATTGTGGTTTCCTTTCTAGAAATGTCTTTGTATAGTTTTTACTGGTAAAGTAATGACAGCCTAATAAAATGAATTTTAAAGTGTTTCATTTGGTTCTCATTTGCTGTCATTTTATTGTGATTTAATAGATTTCCTTTTGCTTTTCTTGCTATTTATTTTCCATTGTTTTGTTTGTACTTAAAAACTTTCCCCCTACTAACAATTTTACCTGGGAAAATCATTATCGTCTCAATATTTGAATCAACTTTCTCTTGACACTTGAAATAAAATATGTTCAGAGAAGAAATGGAAATTTTGACAATCATAACAAATTGAATTTTTGAATGTTTAAAACAAGTTCAGTTCAAGGGTAAAGTAAAGATGAGAAATGGTACTGCCCGAAGTAAATTTGAATTGAGTGGACTGTGCGCAGGTACCCAGGAGAGAAGGACAATGCAGAATGTGTCCAGTAAAATGAGGCAGAGAGAGGGAAGTGGTAGGACTGCACCCTATTAGGAGGTGGGAAGCTTCTCATTGCCATCTACTTTATGGGGATTCATGGTGACCCTAGAGGACAGGGTAGAACTGCCCTGTAGGCTTCTGAGTCTGTAAGTCTTCATGGGAGTAGAAAGCCCCATCTTTCTCTCCTGGAGAAGCAAGTCATTTCAAACTACTGACCTTTCAGATTGCAGCCCAACCAATAACCACTACACCAACTGGGATCCCTGTTAAACAGTGGGACCCTTAGAAACCAGGAAAAACAATACATTCATGTCACATTCTAGTTCTCACAGGTTTTAATGCATAAAGTTCATAAGTTCATAGTGCTGTAAATAAAAGACTGTATGAATTAATAAAAAGAGGAGAATAAGCAAATCTCTTACATCAAAGAAGTTCAAATACTGTCTGCAGACACTTCTACCTCAGAGAAGAGACAGAAAACCCCACTGCTTAAATATGGTCTCTATGCTTGTCTTCTAAAGAGTGCAGGATCAAATGGTATTTTATTTCAAAGGAATATCCTGTCCGTAAATAAACTTGATAAACACTACCTTAAACATATTACAAAAACACAGCCAATGAGAAATCATGATGATAGTCTATACCTGTGGTATGATGTGATCAAAATAGCGGCTAATTCTTATAAGCTGGATCTCACTATGACAAAAGAGGACACAGTAATACAATAGAAGGCTATGCTACAAAATACCAAACCAATATTTTGCAAGATTGTCAAGCTCACCAGAAACAAGGAAAAGCTCAGGAACACATTGGATTCACGGTCTTGGATGAGATTATGATATAGAAAAGGACATTAGGCAAAAACTAAAATAAAATTATGGAGTTTACTTAATCTTATAGTTTCAACATAGGTTCATTGATTTTTTTTAAAACTGTTGGAACAGTTTTATTGGCAACAATTCACGTATCACATACTTCAACAGTTGAAATGTATTACAATTGTGTGATGGGACCATAATCAATATTAGAAAATTTTCTGCTTTTGGGTCCTCATCATTAGCTCCTATTTCCACAAGCCTCCCCTGCCATAATCCCCAGAAAACCATAACCAGTTAGAGCACACATGCGGAGCATCCAGTCTGTGGAAGACTAGAGTCGACAGTGAAAGCTCAAACTCCACTTGTAGTGTCACAACTTAGAACCAACCTTGGGTGATTCCTCTCTGAACAATGACCTTGCTATCACACAGAGTGCAATAAAAAGGAGAGGAATGGGGATGTAGTTAGGTTAAATTTAACACCGTAATATTTGTTCTAGGTTGTATTCTTTTCTGTTGCATTTACAAGGGAGGCTTTTTAATGCTTTATTTTTTTGTTTTTCTTTGTTTGACATGTATCTGCATATATTTTTGTTTATATGAAAACCAGGACTGGTAAATCTATCAAACCAGGAATTGGTTAATCAATTTTTGTAGCAAAATCATTTCATGTTTTTATAATCTTAAACTATTGCTAAACAATTGCATGTAGGCGTGCTTTTAAGAACTGTCTCTCACTATCTATAAGATTAATGGTCTCTTGACAAATATTTATTAAATCTACTTTTTATGTAAACCACTAACAAAATGTGATTAACTCTTGTTCAAGTAATTCTCCACCTATTAAAAGTGAAAATGTTCTTTTAAGGAATGGGAACCTTACAAGTTGTCTCTATGTGAATCTACAATGTTCTATTTCCGCACACATTAAATAAGTCAAATAACAGATTCTCCTCAAGAACAGTATTTCTCTGAGTTGACTTTTGCCATTTAAAATGAAACATGGTAACTGAGAATCAAGAAGGGTCCCTGGAGTAGAACATTCTGGACACTCGATATCGAATCTGCTTGGTCTTTACCCCATAAACTAGAGGGTTGAGCAAAGGTGGGACAAGTAGATACAGATTGGACAGAAGAATGTGAATGTAGGATGGAATGTGGAACCCAAACCTATGCGTAAAGAAGGAGAAGAAAGCCAAGAGGTAAAACTCCAGGAAGACGCAGATGTGAGCGATGCAGGTGTTGAAGGCTTTGGATCTTGCTTCCTTTTGAGGCAAGTTGAAGACTGTTACAAATATGCGGATGTAGGAGAGTGTGATGAAGATGAGGTCAACTCCTAGAATACTAAAAGCCACAAAGAGACCATAGATCTTGTTGATTCGGACATCTTCTGCTGCTAACTTCACGATGGCCATGTGCTCACAGTAGGAGTGAGAGACCACAGTGGTGCGGTAGAACCTGAGCCGGCATCTGATGAGGATGAGACTCGGAGCTACAAGGAGGGCAGCTCTGAGAGTCACTCCGGCTCCAATCTGAGTAAGACGCTGATGAGTAAAAATGGTTGCATGTCTCAGCGGATCACAGATTGCCACATAGCGGTCCAGGGCCATGGCCAGCAGAATGCCCGACTCAATAGACTGGAACGTGTGGATGAGCCACATTTGCAGGAGACAGACTTCAAAGTATATCTCTGCTAAATGGAACCAAAATATTCCTAGCATTTTGGGTAGGATGCACGTACTGAGAGCAATGTCAGTTGCTCCAAGCATTGCCAGGAAGAGATACATGGGTTCATGGAGGCTTCGCTCGGATTTGATGATGACAAGAAGCAGGGAATTGCCAAAGAGGGCGAGGATGTACATGGCACAGAAGGGAATTCCAATCCAGAACTGCACAGCTTCCAAGCCAGGAATACCGATCAGTGTCAGCAGTGGGGGCATGAAGATTGTGACATTGAGTTTGAACATGATGATGGAGAGGAGAGCAGTCCAATGAAGCTGGTCCTTCAGTGCTGGTGTGCTCTTCTTTTTAAGAACCTAGATTGATGGACATTTGTAAAGTTGTAGAGGTCAATGTCACTTTGTAGGGTATTTTCTCTAACATTTACATGGATGCAGAATGGCTCCCACAGTGGTCCACCGACCATGTTTTTCTGTATCGCGAAGCCTTATCTCATTCTCATGCTTCTTCATTTCCTCCCTGTCAACGTGAGTACATACAAACACACACTTGGTTCAACATGCAAATAAACCTACTATTAGTGTGTAGGCATTTATGTCTGTCTGTTGAAGGATGCGCTGTTGAATATGAGTTTAGTTTTCTCACCTTTTTAGGGACTTACTCTAAGTGTTATCTATGCTTCTTTTCTTTATTACTTAAGAAATACTTTTTCATGCTCCCAGTCCACTAGGAATTCATGAAAAGAAAATTACATGCTATCTTGCGGCATATATCAAGCTATAAAGACTCTGAGAAGCTGAAAGCATACTTTGGCTTTTTTAGGTTAGATTAGAACTTCAGCTGTGATGTTTCAAATGTTGTAGCCTAGTAGTGTATTCTAGGAAAATATTCTCTCAGTGCACTAAATGCAGACATATATTTTAAATATAGACAATACAAATACAATCTGTATTTTACAATCCTCCTTTACTTCTTCTTTGGAAGCTGCCTTTTAGATTTGTTCGTCCAATGACTTTGCCCCAAACTTGTACCATCTGTGTTTTATGTACTTGTTCTTTCCAGGATGGCAAAACATGCTTCAAGTTTTACCACTTGTTATAACAGAAATTCGGATTACTCCTGCTAACGTTTCCTTTCTCTCTTTTTATTTTATGGTTCAGCCCTTGTATAAAATTTCAAGCTTCTCCAATAATCCTTTTTCTGTACAACTTCAAGTTCACTTTTCTGGGGAAAAGTATATATAATCTTCTATTAACCAGAAAAAATGAATTTTTAAGGGCTGCTTATCAGTTCAAGTATGTGTCGTGGTTGCTATTTTCTCCTTAAAGAACATATTTTTATTTTTGTTACATAAAACACTAACTTGTTTTTCCTTGTACCTCAAAATGTCTGATCCCCTTTACTTTGTTGACATAAAAACATGGACAATGTGTTTCTCTCTATGGTACTCTTTCTACTCATGCTTTATGTTCACCCCTGACAATATTGCTAAATCCCAAGATCCACTGATGAACACCAAATAAATATCAACTCTTTTTAAATTAGAGGAAAAAGACGAGGCTTTCTTCTCCCATTAAGATGTACCGTCTCAGAAACGCAGAGGGGGCATTTCTGCTCTGTCCTACAGAGTCTGGATGAGTTGGTGTTGGCTCTACGGCAATGACTTGGTTTGGGTTCTATAAACCTAGCAATTCATTTTTCCTAGATATTTTTAATACAAAGAATGCACAACATTTAATAGAGATAAAAGCCACTTGTTTGGTTATATATGTATTAGCAAGTGAAAACTAGTCTAAGGAAAAATTTGTTATTCTAAAAGCTTCTTCTACTTTTATTTCAGTATTAAATACTCACCTGAATCAGAAGGTCATTATTGGTTGCTTATAGTCCTCATATTTTTGGTCAAATCCAGACAGCTACATTAACATTTTTGAAAGGATTACTATTCAGAGTAACTCCTTGTGCACGTTTTGGGGTACCATCACCCATATTTACTCTTAGGCTATTTCTACACATTGTTCTTCTTGGATTTAAGAACACTGTTATATTACATACTATCCGGCTTCTCCAACCTTTTTATGTGCATTTATTTATATGCTAGAGTGACAATGCATGGATTATCTTGGCAAAATTCTTTCCCACAAGGCAGATATAAAACAAATACTGTATCAGCAATGGAGCACAACTGTGATGCAATTCTCTTGAGGAAGTGAAAGAGCAATGGCTTATCTTTCCACAGCCACGCAATGCAATATTTGACACCACCTTGTAAGCTTATTAAAAGAATGGCATAGATAAAATTGTATCTCATGCCCCTTGGCTCCAATCCCTAAGGTAAATGACTTTTTTTTTTTAGGTTAATGACTCTTGTACTTTCTGTACTCCAGAGAATTTTTGTTGAAGAAATTTAAGTTATTGACAATCTTTCAAAACGGAATTATAATAAAATTATCAAAAGATTCTCTCACATATCATAGAATATTATATTTCCTGATTTTGAGTGGTTTCAAGTAAGTGGAGAGAAGAGTTAGCATCAATTTTAAGACACCATTTTGATGTTCACAAAGACTAATAATGAAACTAAGATAGCTGAAAAATAATGGAAATAGGGTGTCTAGCCAAGAACTGAAGTCCCTTCTTCCGCATATGCCTAAAATGAATATAGGAAAGTAAGTAAAAATGGATTGCCGCTAAATGATAGAAACCTTCATTAGACGTTGTCATAATGGAAAGCTATTATTTCTGAACACATTTTCCATGTATGCTACACATTTCAAAGGCAGCATTTCTTATGTTTTAATCATTTTACTGGGGTCTCATAGTTCTTTTCAAAATCCATCCATCCACCCATCCATTGTGTCGAGCATATGTGTACATTGTTGCCATCATCATTTCCAAAACATTTTCTTTCTCCTTGAGCGCTTGGTATCATTTTTGACACCTTTTTCTAATCCTTCCATCTCATCTCTGTAGGATAAGTAGAGCCAGAAGAGAAGGAAGAATGCTTGGGAGATATCCGTCAAATATGCACATTTGTAGAGATTGTACATGGTCATTCTAATCCCCTTCTCAATAGTCTACTATTTCAGGGCCCACTATTCCTGAGACAGAGGGAAAGTAAAAAAATAATTCTTTTGATTCTGAGGAGTTTATCTGTCCTGGACCCCACGTTTCCAGCTCTTATTTGTACCAGTGTACATGCTCTGATCTCACCGGATTTGTAAGGTAGAATTGGGCTCCTGATAGTGGGGGAGGGGGAGTATGGATTAAAGAACTAGACGAAAGTTGCATGTTTTATCAGTGCTACACTGTACCCCGACCAACCCATGTTTTCCTTCTGACCCTTCTGTAAGGGGTGTCCAATTGTCTACAGATGGGCTTTGGTTCTCTACTCCGTCCTCACCCTCATTCACATGGATATGATTTTTTGTTCTGGGTCTTTGATGTCTGAAAAAGGACGTATTTCTATCTAAACCTTCCCAAAGAATTCTGTTCCCTTCAGTTCACACTGCACCAAAATGGTAGTGTGGGCAGTGTGGCCCTCTTAAGTTTGAGGGTCAAATCATGTTCATTTTAAATGCTCTTTAAGTTTGAAGAATAAAAACAAAATCTGAAAGGTGAAAATGAGGACTGCAGGGTAGATGGGACATTTTCCAACCAAATTTTTTTTATAAGAAAGAAAAGCTTATAGTTAGTTCAAGGACTGTTTGTTGACTATTATACGTGTTTTATGATCAAGTCTGATGGGGCGCCAAGCCCCAGCCCCAAAGTCTACTTTTGCATTTTCTGGGAACTTCGTTGCTCTATTCCCCTTACTGTTCTGTTCAATGTCCTTAGTGTTTTGCCTTGGTGTGGTTGTATCAGATTGGGTGAAATACCCTCACTGTGTCTCCAGTGTTGTCCCATGCAGGGCTATGGGTCAGTGAGGACTGTCGTGTTTCATAGTGCAGCTGGCCATGTGGTCCACTCTGTGGATTGTCTGCTTTGAGTGAGAATATCGTCCTCAAGGATATCTAGCTATAGATACAGATACATATACAGAAACAGATATAGATATAGCTATAGATATAGATAGACATCACCCACTATCATAAAGTCAATGCTGACTCATAGTGACCCACCCTAGGTTTTCTTAGACTGTAATTGTTTATAGGAATAGAAATCCCAGTCTTTCTTTCTCTGGCAGAGCTGTTGGCAGTTTCAAACTGCTGACCAGGCAGATTGCACCCCAATGCCCATCTACTACACCACCAGGGTAGTTGTGTGTATGTGTGTGCATGTATATGTATGCACACATACATATATATACATACACATGCTGAAAGAGATTTATATAGATAAATATATATTTTATTGGCATATAACTCACATATCAATAGTTCAACTAGAATAAGAAGAGTTGTGCAATCACCACCACAATGCAGTCTTTCTTGTAGTTATTGTTGTTAGCTCTCATTGCCTCACTACCTCCCTGTGATGCCCCATAATTATTAGTACATTTACTATCGCTATAGATTTACCTATCCTGGATTTCATATCTAAAACATACAAGACATAATCAGGAAACAAACAAACCCCAGGCTAGTGGAGACTGTGGTCGTTGAACTCAGGCCAGCAGGTCAGAATGGAGGCTATAGAGTCAAATGCATTCAAGGTCAGTAGGCAGTTTGGCAGGCCTCTGATAGCTCCCCAGGCATCAGGCAATAGTACTCAAGTCCAGAGAAATAGAAATCGAGGAGACAAATGCTGTATGCACAGAGGGCAGCATCAAGAGATAAGCATTCCCACAGTGACTGCGAAAGAAGTAAGTCACATCTCTGATGAAACTTCCAATTATGTAAAGACCGTGACCTGATTAAGGGGATAGCACTTCACCTTAATCTTCACACAACTGCATGTGTGCTCTCAGACCCCATCATACAGTTGATTGCGTTATGTTAGACTACGTTATTGGGGTGTCCTCAACTAATAAACTGTAGGGAATCCTAGCCCAGCCAAGTGAACCCCAAACCTGACCAACATCACGCTAGCTTTACATATAAACAGCCTCAATTGCAGTAAAATGTACTTATATGTTGCAAAATGATGTAACATTGATTTTTAAGCTCTTTCCTCTCTTCAAAGATTGTAAAAAACTTTTTCTCTATAATACCTTGAAGACCGAGAATGATTGATTGATAGAGTCATTGCTGTCTTATACTCCAAAAGGTAGAGTATTTCTTAGTTTCTAGTGGGGTGAAGATTTTTTTCATAAAGTTATATTATTTTTGCTATTGTCTTTTGCAAAAATCACTCATGCTGCGGCACTATGTCGCTCTGCAGCCAAATGCTGTTCCTCTGATGGCTCTGAGATGTTTGTTTGTCTGTTTATTTTAAATATTTGGTGAACTGATAGGTAATTCCTGATAGGTATAAGCAGAGGAATTTGTAGTAAACATTTGGATACATTCAGTTATTTTTAGGAATGCTATTGTTCCTGATTCTTCGCACCTCACTTGTCCAGTAAAGGGACAGTGTCAGGCTCTTGTGATTATGGAAACTTTCACTTGCAACACTTTAACTTTCCCTGAGGATTGGCTGGCTTTGAACTGCTGATCTTTGGTTAGCGAGCAATAAAGAACCACTACACTTCCAGAGTTACTATGGGAACATTACTACATGGAAATTTAAAACTTGGCTGTGTACTGTATGAAGTGCAGGCATGTAGCATTAAGTGTAAGTGGTAGTCTTGTTAGTGTAGTCTTGCTGTCTAGTCAGTTACATCACACAGGATTGCTATGTATAACAAAGAGAAGCACTGCTTGGCCTTGCACCAGCCTTACAATTGTTTCTATGTTTGATCCCATTGTTGTGGCCATCATGTCTGTCTATCTCATGGAAGGCCCTCCTGTTTTACGCAGATCCTCTGTTTTACTAGCTTGAAGGTTTTTTTCCTGAGATTGGGCCCTCCTGATAACTAGTCCAAAAAATAGGAGGCAAAGTGTTGCCATCCTCACTTATAAGGAGCTTTCTGGTTCTACTTCAGCCAAGACAGAATTGTGTGTTTCTCTGTAACACCGTGCTACTTTCAATATTCTCCATAATACAAACTGATTGATACTTCTGTAAAAACAACAAATAATTGCCAACAGTTTCCTGCTATGTGTCATCCTCTAGTAGTACCCCTTAAAATTTCTTGTCAATGATGAACACACCAATTCATTGAAATTAATAAAATGGAGTCATTCCTAATTATAGATTATTTATTGAATATCATATATATTCCAAAAGAAAGATTCTGAGTATAAAACACTAAATAACAAAACATTAACATACCTCTCCACTATTATTCATACATGTCCATGCAAGATAGTTCGAAAACTTAATAGGCTACTAAAGAGATAAGTGTGTGTTCAAGAGGATACTTTAGGTAAGGCAACTCGGAAGATGGCCAGTAATGACTAGGCCTATATTGAAAATATGAAGTTAATTTTACCAAGTGAAGAATCAGAAAAGATCAAATAAATAAACTTCTTGTCACTGAGTCAACTCTAGCTCATGGCACCCCAATAAGACAAAGTATAACTGCACCAGTGAATTTTCAAAAGGATCAGAAGAAGGATTTTAAAAAGCTAAAGATGTGTAGATACCTCTAGGAGAAAATAATGTCTTAAAGTTAAATAAGAAGAGCTTAAAAAATACAAGTGTAAATATGGAATGTATCAAAAATAATACTCTGGTTAGGGCCTTATGGAGGTCATTAATCACTATTGGAACTTAAAGAAAAGGAAATATTAATAGCAAAAATACTGCAGTCTTATATAAAACATGAGATCATGACTCTTCATGAGAACCCTAATCTAAAACATGAGCAGATGAGTACAATAGCAATGCTACTTTCTATCTTTAATGAGCCTACCATTACTTTTGGTCAATCGTTTAGAATGTGAACATGTTTGGCACATGTCAATGAGCAGAGTGGAAAGTGCACATCAAGTGGTATTTACAATGAAAGAAAGGCTGCAAATAGAGCTCTAACGTTCTCAGTAATACCATTTGCCACTAGTTGACTAAGTCATTAGGCTCTAGTCACTAACCTCCTATAAAACTGTCTTTATCAATCAGCATTTATTTTGAAATCATATAAGTGTTCAGTCAGAAATATCAGCATTAGATTTATATAAAATTTCAATTCAAAATTTGTTATAAAATAAAGGCCTCCGAATGAAAAAAACCTCAGTGCTGTCAAGTACTTTTTGACCCTTCGTGACCTACAGGTGAGAGTAGAACTGCTCCTGTGGGTTTCTACGACTGTTCATTTTTACGGGAGTCGAAATCATCCTTTTTCTTTCCTGGAAAGCTAATGAAAGTTAAGCTTGCAGTTAATCCTTCAACACATAATGTACTCCACCACTAGAGTTTAATAATTCATTTTATTCATATGTATACACCTGTTTGCCATATTTATTTGGGATGTTAGTTCAAAAGATGTAGAAAAACAAAACCAAATTCATGAACATAGATAATGGAGAGATATAAATAGTGCCCCTCAGGAACTGATAGCTTTGCCCTTGAATTATGGTATAAAGCAATGCTTTCTTATATTTTTATTTTACTTGCATATAACTTCAAATTATAATGCATTAGGTGGCTTTTTTAAAATGACACTAATACACTTGATATTTAAAAAGAGGTTACAACACTAAGCTTTAGTTGCACTTTTATGAAACTTCCCTCATCAGATGCTAATAAATACAAAATATTTATGATTGTGTTTCTTAATTTATCTACTTACTAAATATTAGTATCTCTCCACTTTACCAATTGTTCTGTGTAGATGACCTCTGAAATTGGTTCATTGGGAATAAAAATCTTTATGATCTTATTTTTTAATGATTAAAGGCTTTATTAGTTGGGTTTTTTAAATCATTTTATTGGGAGCTCATACAACTCTTATCACAATCCATATATACATCCATTGTGTTGAGCACATTTGTACATTTGCTGCCCTCATCATTCTCAAAACATTAGCTTTTCACTTGAGCCCTTGGTATCAGCTCCTCATTTTTATCCCTCTCTCCCATTCCCCAGTCCCTCATGAACCCTTGATAATTCATAAATTATTATTATGTTATCATATCTTACACTGCCTGATGTCTCCCTTCACCCACATTTCTGTTGTCCACCCACAGGGAGGAGGTTATATGTAGATCCTTGTAATTGGTTCCGCCTTTCTATTCCACTTACCCTCCACCCTCCCAGTATAGCTATTCTCACCACTGGTCCTGAGGGGTTCATCTGTCCTGGATTCCCTGTGTTTCCAGCTCCTATCTGCACCAGTGTACATCCTCTGATCTAGCCAGGTTTGTAAGGTGGAATTCGGATCATGATAGTGTGTGTGTTGGGGATATGGGGGGCTGGCAGGGAGGAAGCATTTAAGAACTAGAGGAAAGTTGTGTGTTTCATCAATGCTACACTGTACCCTGACTGGCTCTTCTCCTCCCCAAGACTCCTCTGCAAAGGGATGTTCAATTGCCTACAGATGGACCTTGGGTCACCACACTGCACTACCCCTCATTCACGAAGATATGATTTTTTTGTTCTTTGGTGCTTGATACTTGATCCCTTCAATACCTCATGATCACACAAGCAGGTGTGCTTCTTCCATGTGGGCTTTGTTGCTTCTGGGCTATTTGGCCGCTTGTTTACCCTCAATCCTATAAGACCCAAGATGCTATATCTCTCAATAGCTGGCCACCATCAGCCTTCTTCACCACACTTCCTTATGCATACATTTTTCTTCAGTGTTCCTATGTGGAAGGTGAACACAGAATGGTGATTTTTGTTCTTTGATGTCTGATACCTGATCCCTTCAATACCTCATGGTTACACAGGCTGGTGTGGGCTTGGTTTCTTATGAGCTGGATAGCCACTTTAAGACCCCAGATGCTATATTTTTTTGATAGCCAGGCACCATCAACTATCTTCAACACACTTGCTTATGCACACTTTTATCTTTTAGTGATCGTGTCAGGAAGGTTAGCATCATAGAATGGCAGTTTAATTGAACAAAGTATTCTTGTATTGAGGGAGTACTTGAGTGGAGGCCCAATGTCCATCTGCTACCTTACTACTAAACCTATAAATATATGCACATAGATCTATTTCCCCATAATCATATAAAGATATATTTCCATATGTACATGCCTGTATTTAGGCTTCTATAAATACCCTTGGCCTCCTACTTCTTTCCTCTATTTCCTTTTCTTTTCCTCTTGTATGACTATCATGTTCAGTTTTCATTTGGGTTTCATTAATTCCTCTTGGTTGCATTGCTCTTGATCACTCCCTACCAGGCCTCCTACACACTCCTCACTGCTGGTTTTGAATCACTAGTTGTTCCTTTGTCCCTGGGTTGGTTAACACTACTTTCTGTACCCCACCTCCCCCTCTCCCATGTCCTTCGGAACCATTGGTCCTGTAGTTTTCTTCTCCACATTGTTTATCTAGTCTATCTTATCTAGATAGATCTGCAGAGATAATAATACGCACATAAAAACAAGACAGCATTAAACAAAGCAACACAGAAAAACAAAACAATGACAGCAATAACAACAAAAAAAACCCCAATGACACACAACATAAAAAATAACAGCAAAAAGTAAGCCTGTAAATAGTTCAAGGTCTGTTGGTTGACCTTTAGGAGTGTTTGCTGGTGGGGTCTAATGGTGTGCCATGCCCTGGCCCCAAAGTCAATTTGGGGGACTGCTCCCTTGGGACTTCCTTGCTCTGCTTCCTTTGCTGTCCTGTTGCATGCCCTTAGTGTTTTTCCTCGGTGTGGTGGGTCTGCTCAGGCAAAAATCCCACACTGTGTCTCCAGTGTTATCCCATATAGGGCTATGGGTCAGTGCAGATGTTCCCTCTCATAGTGGAGCCGGGAATATGGTCCTCTCTGTGTATTGACCGCTCTGAGCGGGGTTATTGTCCTCAGGGCTTGGTGGGCCAGGGTGTGCTTCACTCCTTTCCTCCCTCTTCATTTGCTTCTGCTTCTGTCTGGGTATGGTAGGTCGGTTCCTTTCCCACCTGAAGGTCTAGTGTCATTCTCTGTGGCACGCGATTCCATGGTGGGTTCAGGTTGGTTCTGATTGGAGCTGGCCCTACAGCCCAGTCTTTTTTATGGATTTCTTCAGATGTTACATTGCCCTCTGGTTTTGGCATGTTATGGTGTCATACCATTTAGTTCTAAGATATTTATAAGATTTTCAAAATATAGTGAATGTTGAAAAATAATTACATCAAAATATAATTAATTTTATGTGAAGCACATCAATAAAAAGTCTTGAGACAAAAATGCAGGTCCTTCCCTTGGTGGCTGGACAAGCTTTTATATATATGAGAACATGTTGTTTCTCTCCTAGCCTGGATTGTCGTTTTAGGGGAACTTACTAAGTCATTCCTCGCTTTATTGCTGAAAACTCAATAGATTAATCACTAGCATTTTTTACTGGAACATTGCAAAAATTTAAAAAGCACATGAAATTTGTGATTTCATTAGAAAATTTGTATGCATATTTGTCCTATTAATTAACTTCCAATCCCACATTACATGTTCAGTGGTACACTTCAAATGCTCTTTGGGTGTTTGTATAATTTGAGTATTTTCTTATATTTTTAATACTGTATTTCTTATAAACAAAAGTTATTACACTCCTAGAATTTCATTGAATTACCCATGTAAACTAATTATTTTGCTGGTCTTCTGTGGAATTGCAGTTGCATTCTGAAGTCCCAAGATTATTCTTTAAAATACAGTTAATTCACAGATTTTCTTAGCAAATAAATTCTTGTCATATTGTTTTAATCTACTTAATATGAAGTAATGCTGAGGGCATGTGGTAGTGTACCCAACTTTGCAACTGATAGAGCACAGACTGGTCTATAAGTGCCACTGCTGGGATATTACAAAATATGTAGTTCTCTCAAATAACTGATTCAATCTTACTTTTAAATAGTTAAATGAAGTCTTAAATAAAACTGATCATCAATACACTTTAAGACTTCAGGTAATACATAATAATGCAATTGTTTGAAAATACATAATTCAAAATGCACCTTATTTATGACATCTTATGTACTAAAATATTGTGATAGTCAATGTGAATGTAATTCTTTTACAATACCTCGAGAAACACAAAATTAAAGAGGGGGAAACAGTACAATCTCAAAAGGTCCCTAGATTAAAGAGAAGTTTAATAAGGTGGCATATACAAAACATTGTCACTTAATTTAGTTCATTAAGTTTTTCCTTGGTGAATTTTATGATCTTCAAAGTTTTATTAAATTTGCTAGTTGTTTCCTTTGGGATCTTATGACCCATTGGGGTGGTAGAAGGAACAGTTGTAACCAAGAGAAAATAACGCTCTACTGATATTCCCTAATGAACATTTATGTTGGCAATGAATCCCTGTGCCACACATTACTTTCTTTCAGGAATTATCAGAGACACCCACAAGGCTAGTTTCATGTAGAAATCCCAAGTGCCCATTTCTGTTACTGTTTCCGTATAAAACACTCTGCTTTCAGGCATTACTCACTAACACCAGAAACTTTATGTCTAGACTATAGATTTTTCTCCCCAAAAGATATTCAATTAAGGGATACAAAAACTCTATAATTTTTTAGTTCATGGCACTAAAGGATATTGCATTATTTTATTTATTCTGAAAAGCAGAAAATCAGTATTAGACATTTGAGAATCAGGAATTCATCCAATTGACTATATCTCTCCAGAAATATTCTCATTTTTATAGTAGCATCCATGATCTCCATCTCTAACCTCAGTAATCCCAACTTTGTTCTGACTGGTTTTTCCGGGCTAGGAGTTGACTACATCTGGCTCGCCATCCCTTTCTCCTCCATCTATGCCATGGTGTTCCTGGGAAACTGCATGGTGCTTCATGTGATCAGAACTGAGCCGACTTTGCACGAGCCCATGTTCTACTTTTTGGCCATGCTGGCCCTGACTGACCTGTGCATGGGCTTGTCCACAGTGCCCACCGTGCTGGGAATTCTGTTGGGACTTCTTCAAGAAATCAGCTTGGATTTCTGCATTGCACAATCCTACTTCATCCATGGTCTATCCGGCATGGAGTCTTCTGTCCTTCTTGCTATGTCCTTTGACCGCTATATTGCTATTTGCAACCCCCTGCGCTATTCTTCTATCCTAACGAAGGAGAAAATCATGAAAATTGGGATTGCTATTTTAGGTAGAAGTTCCTTACTCATACCTCCGGTCATAATTCGCCTGAAGTTCTTAGACTATTGCCGCCCCCATATTCTTTCTCACTCGTTCTGTCTACATCAAGACTTAATTAGAATGGCTTGCTCAGACATTCGTTTCAACAGCATCTATGCTCTGTTTCTGGTAATCAGTACCCTCTTGTTGGATTCGGTTCTCATACTTATTTCCTACATCATGATCCTGCATATGGTCTTAGCCATTGCAACCAGGGAAGAGAGGATCAAGTCCTTACAGACATGTGCATCTCACGTCTGTGCAGTTTTGGTTTTCTACATTCCGATTATTGGTCTGACTATGGTTCATCGCTTTGGGAAACACCTTTCACCTTTGATTCATGTTCTCATGGGAAATATCTATATACTTTTTCCTCCTTTGATGAACCCTATTATTTATAGTATCAAGACTCAGCAGATAAGAAGGAGAATCCAGAGATTGTTCTACTTGAAAGGTACTTAGATTCCCTGAGATAAATGTGACTAGATTTAAAAGAGTGGTTTGAGTCTAATTCAATGTGTAATTGTAATTAAGTGTAATACTTTAAACAGGTATTATATTTTATATATTTCAGTATAACCTCTATTTTCCTATAGTTTCATAAATCAGTTAAATTGATTGAAATATTATTGTAATCCACATTAAGAACCAGAAAATATGTACTCATTGTGCAGAGAATCCTTGAGGCAAGCTTGCTCATAATTCCAATATATGTCAGTGGACAATTCTGCATTTTATGAAAAAAACTATTTTGCTAATGGCAACTCTTGAAGTAATTAGTTAAATATAAATCATTATTTTATCATTTGCACTATTGTAGGTATTATTCTTTTTTATTACTGAGCCATAATGAAGCCAGAAACCTATGAATATTGGGTTATTTGGATTATTTGTGAAATTATAACAACAAGGACACTGCATGCTTTCCCAGTTTGAGGCTATAACTTAAAAATGGAGGTGCAGATCATTGGTAATTGCCAAAGTGATAAAATTGAAACTTTGTGATTACCTATTTGACCCCCAAAACAATGGTAATAGCAATTACCATACAAAAATGTTTACTGTGTATGTAGTTATTAGCTGAATTCTCTCATTCGAAATCTATGTTCTTGCTTTCAGAACTTAAAAAAATTAGATATTATTACTGTGATCGATTTTATGTCAACTTAGGTGGGTCAACCTTCTTTCATGATATGATCTCACATAATGTGGTGAACTCCATGATAGGATCATCTCTGAAACAGCCAAACTTGTGGGAAGAATGGATCTCCTTAATCTGATTACAGCCTTGATGTGACTGAGGGAGATTTCAATCAGGATAGAGCCTGCCCTCAGTCGAAATTGACAGTGTTTTGAACCTAGCCCACTTCTACTGCTGGATTTGCACCCTGCAACTGGCTCACCCCCTTACGTTTATATCACCAGCTAATGCCAAAAGCCATCAGCAGACAGTTGATCTAGGATTCATTCAGCCAATCTCAAATTCAATCAATCAGCTCTGCATCTATCCATCTGTGGTTTTCATGCTTCATCTTCCTGTTTTCTCCGCTTTGGGCCTTGTAGCTACAAGAACCAGGAGATGCCTTCAGCTTACATCTGACGCCTAGACTTACCCACATCTTCAATGATGTGAACTATTTTTATATGTAAATATCTTTCTATACATATGCATATACAAGCTTCACTACTTTTAATTGTCAAGACAAACCAACCTAACACAATTACCATGACTAAGTAACATAATAAATATGTTTCTAATTGAATTTTCCTACTAACTCATTTAGTAGATATGATTTTAATACATAGATGTATATCTTACAATATAAAATGATTAGATGCTATTTTTAAGTTTAGGGGGGAAATAAGACAAAAGGATTTAGATATATTTTCCAGTTTAGTTATTTTCAAATCTCTTTATATCCTCCCTTTTGTGCTGTTCTTTTTAATGAGAAGATGACTAATCCATTAAGCAAGGATAAAACGTTTGTATTGTAAATAGAAGTAGAATATGATCCAACATTTCTGAGGAATTAGCCACTGAAAACCATTTGAATAACAGCAGAAGATTACCAAATGATGGAATCCTTTTGAATAGCAGCAGACCTGTCAGATAGAGCCTGAAAATGAGTCCCTCACATCAATAGACACTCACAATATGACTGAGGAAAAGCTGCCTTTTCAAAGTAGCACTGATCTATTGATGCAGGTGGAAGAACGACTTCTGGAGCTACATTTGCTGAAAAGGCATAGCTCAGAGAGAGGAGAAATAGCCTCAGACAACTATTAATCATTAGAAGTCGGATTGTACGGAGTAGGAATCTAGTAAAATTGGAAGATTTCTGAAATGAAACAGAACACATAAAGACCAATTTCCTAGGCTTAAGTAAGCTGAAGTTGACTAGTATAAGCCATTTTGAATCAGACAGTGATATGTTTTACCATGCTAGTCATGACAAATACAAAATGTAAATTGTGTCACATTCATCATTAAGAGTCTATTTCAAGATCATGAAGTACAACTCTTTCTGTAGTAGGTTAATATTTCTAACATTTCAAAAATACCCAGTCAATCTCACCATTATTCAAATCTATGTTTGAACAATTAAGCTACTGATGAAAAAATCAATCATCTTCCGCTTGAAATTGATCAGACATGAAATCCAGACACATTGCTATTGAAATATGAAAGTTGAAAGCAAAAGGGAAGGATCAGGACTTGGAAAATACGGTCTTGATTATGAAATAGAAGCTGGAAATGGCATGATACAATTTTGAAAGGCCAACAAGGTATTCACTGCAAATACCTTTTTCAACAAAACAAACATCTATTATACACATGAATTTGTCCTGATAAAATATATAGAAATCAAATAGGTTACATCAGTTGGAAGAAACAGTGGAGAAGTTCTATATTAACAACTAAAACCAGGCCAGGGACTGACTATGGACTAGACCATCAATTTCTCCAGTTCTGGTTGAAAACAGAAGATAATTATAATTATAATAGTAAAGTCAAAATACTACCTTGAATATTTTACTGCCATTTAGTTGACTCCTAATGACCCCTGTGAGTGTCTTAGACTTTAACTGTTACAGGATTAGAAAGCCGAGTCTTCTCCCACAAAATCCTGGTGGTTTTTAACTGCCACCCATGCCAATCACAACCTGATATGTAACCACTACACCATCATGGCTCCATACCTTAAGTATATCCCACCTGAATTTCAAGAACATCTCAAGAATAGATTTGACACATTGAACACTAATTAGAGCATATCTGATGAGCTATGGGATGACATAAAGGACATTATTCAGGAAGAAAGAAAAAGATCATTAAAAAGACAGGGAAGAGAAAAACTCAAAGTGGATGTCAGGAGAGTCTCAAAACTTGTTCTTAATCATAGAGTTTCTAAGGCAAATGGACAGAATGAGGAAATGAAACAATTAAACAGAAAATATCAAAGGGCAACTCGGGAAGACAAAGTATGTCAATGAAGTGTTAAAGAACTAAAGTTAGAAAATCAAAAAGGAAGATATGCTTATCATATCTAACACTGAAATAAATGAAGGGGGAAAGCCAATTGTTACTATATTGAAAGGTTCTTTGGGCAAAATAATGAATGATGCAGGAAGCATGAAAAGAATATACAAAAAATAAACAGAGTCATTGTAGCAAAATATACTAATTAACCATCAAACAGTTTAAGAAGTATCATATGATTGAGTACTAATGATACTGAGGGAAGTACAAGCTTCTCTGAAAGTATTAATACAAACAAGGCTTTAATTACAAACAAAAAAATAAGGCTTTAGCCATTGACAGTATACCAATCTAAATATTTCAACAAGCTGATGGAGCACTCACTGGTGTATTCCCAGAAACGTAGAAGGCAGTTTCATGGCCAGAACGGCAGTGGAGCATCCCTGGTGGCGCAGTGGTTACAGTGAGGAGCTGTGATGCTCATGGAACAGTAACCACCAGCAGCCTGGGGATGGGGGCGTGTAAGCAGTCACAAAAGCCACAGAGGGTCACTGATTTAGCATTGACATAATGGAAAGGAATTTGGGTGGACGAATTGGAGGACTGCAGTTATAATCTTGAAAGACCCATATGCTCAAAATCAGGGGTGTTGCACATTAAAACTCAGATTTTTATTCTTAGCTTTAAGAGAATGCAATGAAAATTGAATTATACATATGAATCTTTAATGTTTCAAATGACTCTATTTGTGCTTTTGAATATATACACATATACATATATCATGTATATATTATAACTTTGCTATTATGTAACAATATATTTGAATAACTTTTCTGCCAATTGGATGTGGCTGTCCTCTATTGTGCTATTTATTTCTACCCTAGGTCTCTGTTCAGTGGGATGCCCATAGAGCTTTATTACCATTTACAGTGAAGGGAAAGCCAACGTGTCCCCAAGGAATTTGGTGCAAGGACTGGACGGGCATGTGTTGTGAGTGTTATTCTACTTGGCTAACTCTGTTAAGGGCTGTCTCATCTTCCATATTACTGTGTATGGAACTGTGTCCTTTTGAATGCTCTGCTTAATTGTGACTATTTTCTCTTCATAAAGATCCTATTGGGGAATCAACTCAATGAAAGTGTTTTGGTGTTTTTGTTTGTTTGTTTCTCTTTGGCTCCATTTAATGGTCTTAGTTCTGATTCCACATGTCCTGACCCATTTCCTCACTTCTTGTCTTTCATGCTGATCCTGTGGTCCTTGACTCTAATGTCCTGCCCTACCAGCAATGGTGACTCCCTTGAGGATTCAGCAGCCAGTTCCCCCATGACATTTTCTCACTTTGTCCCCAGAGTACTGTACAGGGTATTTACATACCTCCCTGTGGGGAGGAAAGAGGGGAACTTTTTACATTGTTTACCAAATAAATATGTGTCTTGGTTATTTCTGCTCCTACAGGACCACCCCAAATTGGAGTGCACAACATCCTGCAAGGAAAGCTCACTCAGATATACAAGCAGAGCAGCCATCTCCACTCGATTAGCTTCCCCTCCAAATGCATGAAATTTCTTTCTATTATTGACTTATCTTTCTATTCTGAGTTAATTGATGTACAGTGATATTTAGTTCTTCAAAAATTATCCTTTTCTTTTTTTCTCTTTTCCCATCTGTGTCTTTCTTCCCACCCTCATGCCTAGTGTCTGGATGGACTGCCTCCGTACATGAACTCTTTATCTCCCTATTGTTGCATGAGTTGACTGCCTCTGGCAGGAAGACTTAATGAAAGTAATGAAGAAAAGAAATAAGTATAATAAAATAATATTAGGCATGTTTGAAAAAGTACATATCTCAATACTTGGAATTGAAAACAGAATTATTAAATATGCACATACTCATTTCTTTTGTAATAAACTGTATAAATGACTGAACATTGTAAATAGGTTTATTTTTAATCTGGGAGACTTTGCATAGTGAGTCAATGAACTCTTTTGCTATCATGTTGAAATTAACCAATTACAAACGACCTGGAATAGCCATCGCATGCTTACTTGTTACAGCGCTGCATTATAGCCTCTCTGTAGCCACTTTTGTAACTTTCCCGTGGGGACCTTCCCAGAAAGCCAGAGCCTGGCTCACCTTGAAACCTCATAAAGAAGACGTTTTCCTTGTGAAGAGAAAGTGCATTTTTCACCTGGCAAATGTCACAGCCTACAGTCAACAACAGGAACACCCCCCCCCCCGTTCCAGATGTGAAAGAGGATGAGGCCAAATGCTGTTTCACAAGAAGCTCCGTCCCAAGTCTTTGTTTAAATCTGTAAACACCACCTGTGCACGCCCGCTTGTTTGTTGATCCTCATAAAAATGCCTGGCTCTGACCACTGGCTATCAGAGTGGCTTCAGCGATAGCAGACACCCCACCCCTTCTGCTGCCATTAAAGCTTTGTATTTTCTGACTGATATACTGAGGCTTTTCATCTTCCACCATAACAATAGAAATATATTCCCATTTTGACAACAACTACTTATTATAAAGTATTGCTAATCCAATGTTTTATATTGTTAAAATATTTCCCATAATACTACAATTATGCTATCTCTCAAGCTTAACATGACTCTAAATATGCAAATATATTTCTATCATGCTGTATGTAAATAATTTTAAAAATCTACTGAATTCTCAGGAGGACCCTGGTGTCTCTAGAAAGTGTTAGACTAATAACTGCAAGGTCAGTGGTTCAAACCCATCAACTACTTCAAGGGAGAATGAAGAGACTTTTGTTCTCATAACATTTGTAGTTCTCTTATCTCCCCAAAAGTCTTCATTTCAGAGGACAGCACTGATGCTACAGCTCAGTGATAGGACATGTCTGATCAGAGTACATAGGAGCAAAGGAAGGAGGAGGGAGAGAGAGTGGAACACATCCTGGCCCACCAAGCCTTGGGGACTATATTCCCTCTCAGAGTAGCCAAAGCACACAGAGGACCATCTGGCTGACCTCACCACTATACATGACGTCCCTCAAATACCCATAGTGCTTTGGGGGCCAACACTGGGAACACAGTGCAGGAAATGTGTCCAATCTGACCCCACTACACTGAGGCAACACAGTAAGGGCATGCAACGGAGCAGCAAGGGGAGCATAGCAATGAAGTCCTGGGGGAATACCAAAAATAGACTGTGGGACCAGGGTGTGGCACCCTATCAGAGTCAACTGAAAAACACTCCTAAAGGTCAACAAACAGACCTTGAATTATTTATAAGGCTTTTCTTCCTTTTCATTTTTCTTGTTGTAGTTGTTTGCTTTCCTTTTATGCTTTGTTTCTTTCTGTCTTAGTTTTGTGCATATTATTATCTGCATGTGTATCTAGATAAGATAGGAGAGATAAACAGTCTAGGGGAGAAAGCAATGGAACTTACAATTCTGGGGGGACATGGGAGAGACGGAGGCAGGGGAAAGGAAGTGGATATTAACAAACCCAGGGTCAAGGGAACAAGTGAAATAAAATTAATGGCGAGGAGTGTGTAGGAGGCCTGGTAGGACTTATTCGAGGGCAATGAAACCGAAAGGAATTACTGAAACCCAAATGAAAGCTGAACATGATAGTGGGACAAGAGGGAAGTAAAAGGAAATAGAGGAAAGAACTAGGAGGCAAAGGGCATTTATAGAGGTCTGAATACAGGCATGCACATATGTACATTTATATTTATATATGACGATGCGGAAATAGATTGATGTACATATATTTACAGGCTTAGTATTAAGGAGCAGATGGATATTGGGCCTCTACCCAAGTACTCCCTCAACACAAGAACAATCTGTTCTATTAATATGGCATTCCATGATGCTCATCTTCCCAACATGATGCCTGAAGACAAAGCTGATGCATAAGGCAATGTGAGGAAGAAAACAGATGGTGCCCAGCTATCAAAAGATAAAGCATCTGGGGTCTTAAAGGCTTAAAGATAAACAAGTGGCCTTCTAGCTGAGAAGCAACAAAACCCACATGGAGGAAGCACACCAGCCTGTATGATCATGAGTTGTCGTTAGGGTCAGGTATCAGGCATCAAAGACCCAGAACAAAGAATCATATGATTATGAGTAAAGGGAGTGTGGAGTGGAGACCCAAAGCCCATCTGTAGACAACTGGACATCCTTTCATAGAAGAGTCGTGGGGAGGAGATGAGCTAGTCAGGGTGCGGTATAGCAATGATGAAACATACAACTTTCCTCTAGTTCTTCAATGCTTCCCCCCACACTATCATGACCTGAATTATACTTTACAAATCTGGCTAGAGAAAAGCTTGTACACAGGTACTAATAAAAGCTTGAAACACAGGAAATCCTAGACAGATAAACCTCTGAGGACCAACATTGAGGATAACCATACCAGGAGGGTAAAGGGAAGTTACAGGGAGAGAAGAGAAACTGATCAAAATGATCTAACTATAACCCCCTCCCAGGGGGATGAACAACAGAAAAGTGGGTGAATGGAGATATCGGTCAGTGCAAGATATGAAAAAAAATTAATTTATTATGATGGTTTCATAAGTGAGGTAGGGTGGGGAGGGGAAAAATGAGAAGCTGATACCAAGGGCTCAAGTAAAAATAAAGTGTTTTGAAAATGACAACTTCAACAAATTTACAGATGTGCTTGACACAATGGATGGAATATGATAAGAGTTGTAAGAGCCCCCAATAAAATTATTTAACAAAATAGATTTGTAGTCTCAGAAACCCTTTATAGTATTGTGATGAGTAGGAATCAGCCAGAAGAAGTAGTAGCTTTGGGTTAATGAATTCTTACCCTGTCCAGGCACTACCATAAATATTTTATGTGCATATTTTCACATGTAAAAGTAAGCACATAGATTTAGTGATGTTCCACAAGCTTTACCATTTAAAGTAATGGATTAGAGATTTAATGTCTGGCAACTGATTAGAGATTACTCTCTTGATCAAAACATGAGTGTCCTATTTCTTAATACCTGAATTTTCTGGTTAATTATTTTTAAAAACTACTAATATTTAGCAAAGTTATTTCAAGTGAAAAATTTTCTATTTTTAAGGAAAATTATCAGCTATGATCCAATATATTCACTGAACTATTCTGTTTTGTAATCTCTAATCACAGCTAAGTATCCAGACTCCATTTATATAATAACATTTGTTCTAGAATGTTATTAGGGTCCATCAATTCAGTTCCAACTCATAGCAACTGAATTTGCAGCAGAAATACTACCTGATGCTGTGCAATCCTCAACATTGTCATATCTGAGTCCATTGTTGCTGCCACTGTGTCAATCCATCTCTTGACAGTCTTACTCATTTTCACTGAGCATTCACTTTACCAAGTATGAGGTCCTTTCCAAGGAATGGTCTCCACTAATAACATATCAAAAGAATGTGACACAAAGTCAAGCCATCTTCACTTCTAAGGAATATTTGGTTGTACCTCTTCCAAGATAGATGTGTTTGTTCTGATAGCCCATGGACTTTTCAAAATTCTTTCCCAACACATTTATACAAATGCATCAGTTCTTTTGTGGTCTTCCTTATCATTGCCCACCTTCTCATACAAGAGGTGATTGAGAATACTATGAGTTTGGTCAGGTGCACATCATTCTTCAAAGTAACATACTTGCTCCTCAACACTTTAAAAAGGACTTGTTCAGCAGATTTGCCTCATGCAATACATTGCTTGGATCCTTGAAATTGGTTGACTGCTACTTCCATGAATATGGATTATGAATCCAAGCAAAATGCCATCCATGGCAACTTTGATCTGTTTTCCATTGATCATGATGTTGTATCAGTTGTGAGGATTTTGATTTTCTTTCATTGAGTGATAATCCATACTGAAGACTGAAGTCTTTGATCTTCATCAGCAAGTGCTTCAAGTCCTCCTTGCTTTAACAAGCAGGGTTGTGTCACCTCCATATCACAAGTTATTAATAATCCTCCTTCCAATTCTCATACTGCATTCAACTTCATAGGGTCCACCTTCCTGAATTATTTACTCAGAATTCAGATTTCATTAGTATGGTGAAAGGGTACAATCTGATGCACATCTTTCCTGATTTTATACTAGGCAGTATTCTGCTCTGTTGCTATGACAACTGCTCTGTCCATGCACAGTTTCCACATGAGTACAATGCAGTGCTCTCTAATTCCCATTCTTCTCAATATTATCCATAGTTTGTTAAGATATACACAGTTGACTGCCTTTGCATAGTAAATAAACTCTCGTAAACTTCTTATGGGGATTCTCTGCTTTCAGCCAAGGGCCTTCTGACTTTATCACTGACATCACTTGTTCCATGTCCCCTTCCAAACCCAGCTTGAATTTCTGGTGGTTCTATGGAATAGATGCCCATGATTCTTTCTAAAATATATGTTAAATATTCTGTGGTTTATTTTGAACATGAAAATATCCAGTTCTAAAGATTTTAATGCAATGTTAAGACAATATTTTATTAAATCTTTTAAACAAAAAGGAAGATACTTTTGAGGAAACAAAATCCTATGATTTTGTGAAACTAGTCTTTTTCTTATGTCCCTGACTGGTTCTTTATGTTACAATGGTAGACCTACTGTGTTCACTTTCACTGTTATGCCCTTCCTGTGTCTATCTTTCAGTCATTGTCTCTGGCAATAGGGTCAATTTGATGTTATTAATATTAATACTTAAGTTCATAGAATTTGAAGATATGCACTTAAATCATGGGCTACCAAATTTTTAATTCTCGCATCTGCAGTTAGTGGGATAGCTTGTTAATTTTAAATTGCTCCATCTATTATAATTAAATTTCTCACTGTATAGTATAGTTAATTTCTGGTTCAGAGATGTGAGTATGTGTCAAAGTAGAACCACACTTGTTAAGTATTCAAGGCCTGACTGGATGTCGATCACCAAGCCCATCTGCAAAGGCATACAATGCACCTTCTTCCCTCTAACTGTAATTTTCCTATCATTAATGCTGAGCATCCCTGTGGTACATTTGCTACAACTGATACACCTATATAAATATACTCTTATTAACGGAAACAGGTAGTTTATGTTAGGGTTCACTCTGTCTTATAAAGTTCTGTGTGTTTCACAAATGGATATCATGTGATCACCACTACAGCATCATAGGGAAAAAAATGTACTGTTCCAAAAATGTCCTTCTTCCACCTTTTCCCTGCCAAACTTAAACCTATGGCAACCACTAAAAATTTTACTCTATGTATAATTTTAGCTTTCACATAATATTATTATGTTGTTATCACAGATTGCATTAAGTGAACAGCATGTATATAATTTATTTCATCTATTTTTAAGGAAAAGTTCCTCATAAGTTTATGATAGCAGAACTATCATTGATTTCTGACACGATTCAATAAATTGAAGTGCTCTGGAGTTTTCAAAAGGGAGAATTTGGCATGGCCTTGATTTTAATTAATTTGCTAGCATTTCAGTTACTGCAAGTTTGAGCTACAATCTGTTGGGAATAAGAACTCCTCTGGGACAATTTCTCTAGGAGACTTCTTTAGTTGCAATAAGTAACTGTGAATGTGAGAGAATTGCTTCAATCAGAGATTGTTGATTTCTTAAGAAGCCATCCATTACTCATCTAAACCAAGGAAGGTTAAAGAGGACTGTATTACTAAAATCACTATCAGCTTTTACTGAAGGTGCTTTTTCTGTGGAGAAGTAATTGTCAAAATTATTTTTATGAAAGTAGTAGAGATAGAACACCATCTTTATGGGAGGATTAAATGAAATTTCCTTAGCAAGCAGGATGTCAAGTCAGAGAAGCTCAGTGGCAATCTAGCGTGAAGCTGAAGGAGGTGGGGAAGGGGTTCGCATGTTGGAAGAGGGAATAAGGTGACAGAAGTTCCAGCCTAATGATGAAAACCCATTGTAAGTAATTGAATAATCAGGATTTTCTGATAGAAGAGATATATGTTTAACAAAATATTGAGTTGTCATCAGGTAGCTGAGAAAAGACTTTACAGGATATCTGAGACATCAATATTGTAATATACTTAAGTATAGTAGTTAAATACATTTGTATTCCTAGAGTTATTCTTTGTAATATCCCTTTGCTATGGCCAGTAATCCTCGATACAGCAAAAAATGGAAATTCAGCAAAATCACTATTGGAAACCTATCAGGCTGATAAATAGGAAATCTACTTCATAATATACTTTTGTTCTTCTACTCTAAGTTTTGGGAAATCTACTATTGAGTTCTAAATGCATCAATTTTGAGAGTATGGCCCTAAAACTTGTCCTATTTCATAGTTTCAATGGATTCTTGAACAACTGCTGATTCCTATGTCTTTGTTAGGGATTTATAATGGATATTATGAAGTAGAGTGTCTAAATTAGTGATTGAAAAGTATCTAGACATAGTCTCCTAGGTGATCTGATGATGTTCATGTTAATCATGGCTGGATCAGTGTTTAAGACATTGGAGAAAGGTGGAAATAATAGAGATAAAAGTGGATTTCAAAATTTACTTATCAAAGTAAGGACACTATGTTATGTGCATGTAGGATCATGTAGCCTATTTGCTTGTGTACACTTAAATGAGGGATGCAGTATACTGCATAGATCAGAATTTGGTTTATATAGGAGTGCTTTCTCTTAGTGTGTTGAGCAGCAGTGTATTGAATGATTGTATGAGTAGCATACAAATACTTGGTGAGATTGATTAACCCAATCTTTTATTCTTCATGCCAATATTTTTTCGTAATACTCTTTGTATACCTAAATGAATATATAAAACATATACTTTATTTATTATTCTAAATCCTTAGAATATCTGAATCTTCATTGTTGTTGTTGTTGGGTACTGAGTAGTCAATTCTATGTACAACAGTATAAAACACAGGCTGACCCCGCTCCATCTTCACACTTGATTTGTTTGAGGCTGTTGTTACATTTGCTATGTCGATCCATCTTCTTGAGGGCCCTCCTGTTTGTCACTTCTCCTCTAATTTACCAAGCATGTTGTCATTATGAGGGACTGGTCGCTCTTGAGAACATGTCTAAGGTATGAGATGAAGTAGCAGCAAATGGTGGGAATTCTTATGAGGATTTGTAAATTATTCTTATATTCACTTCTCTTAAAAACTTGTGCTTTGTATTTTCATTTTTACCACTCACACCATGAAAAATCAGAGGATGATCCAGTAGGTACCTGAAGTCAAGGAGATGTAAATGGAAGAGAGGAACAGAATAGGTCTTCACATGGATGGATGAAAACATATAAATTAGGATTCATCTGGTATCTTATCCTTAACAATATAACTGCATCTATTTTAAAAGACAATATTTTTGTGTATTTACATGTACATGGTTTTTTAAAACACAGAAATAATAACTGTCTTTTGTAACCATATCTATTACTAAAATAAATTACTAATAACTATATTCATAACTTATAATAATAGTCTCCTGTCACAATCAAATTGTTCTTCCAAAAGAATCACATTAATCTCTATTTAATTTGGGAGTCTACTTTCAAATATTTTAATTCTCCTTTGCTTTGATTTCATGTTTTCTGAATAAAAATGCTGCTCCATTCTATTACCTACCCCCCAAACAAACCATTGTAGTTACAACTCTAGTCTACATTTCAATTTTATAAATTTGAAATTTAAAAAATATTACATAAATATATTCAAACATCCATAATTAATATCTTCTTACACTTCACTAGAGAATATGGAGTTTTATGCTAATATATTTCCTTCAAAATATGTCGTTTTATATTTATTTATTATTTATGGTTTTAAATCTATTTTATTTATATTTTGATATACAAAACATATTTCAACTATTTCAATTAATCATCTTTGAATGATTGAAATTATTTTACATCAAGTTAAGATTAATGACAATAACAACTTTCATAATATATAACTTTCTATATAATATATAGATTATATAGAGTTATGAAGGTAATAGGGGAGAAAAAACAATGATTCCTTTTAGGTTGTCTGAAAAACAGATTGAATATAAAAGTATGGTTAAGCATAATTAGATAGGATAAATTAAACTTCCAAATACTAGAAAGACATTCAAAAATTAAATATTTCTAAGATTTAAAATTAAAAAAGGAACTTAGGTTCTTAATTTTATTTGCCATTTGATGAATGATTAAGGGTTTCTACCCAAAGGAACTTAACATTTTTTTTTGGAACTTAACTTTTACATTTACTACCAGTGTTCTAAATTCTAACTCCTGATAGCTTATTAGAGAAACAGAAATTTTCAAAAGATAAAGTCCTTGTTGTAAAGATGCTTTGTGTTTGAGTTGCCCAAAATAAATTAGATGCAGTTTGCTTTTCAATGTTCAAACCTATTATGTTTTCTTCCAATAGGAGCATCTGGAAACTAACTTGAGGTTGAATGCCAAGAAGTACCCAAATGGGTCCTATAAATAGCAGCTGGTTTCAGCCACCAACTGTCCTTCTAACAGGCATCCCTGGTCTGGAGGCTGTACAAGTATGGATCTCAATCCCATTGGGTGCCATGTACCTCATTGCTCTGCTAGGGAACTGCACCATCCTCTTTGTTATCAAAACCACCGCCAGCCTTCATGAGCCTCAATATATTTTTCTGTCTATGCTAGCAGCTACAGACGTGGGTCTGTAATTATCAACTCTGCCCACAGTGCTTAATGTCTTTCTTCTGAATCACAGAGAAATTGAGTTCCACTCTTGTCTGACACAGATGTTTTTCATACATACTTTTTCATCCATGGAATCTGCCATTCTGTTGGCCATGGCTTTTGATCGTTTTGTAGCTATTCGCAACCCACTGCACTACACTGTGATCTTGACCCCTGCTAGAATTACTGGGATGGGACTTGTGGCTGTGGCTAGGGGTGTGGCATTAATGGTCCCATTGCCAATCCTACTGAAGAGATTGCCATTTTGCAAGGGTATAATTCTATCTCATTGTTATTGCTACCATCCTGATGTTATGAAATTGGCCTGTGGACCTGTAAGAATCAATATAATCTATGGGTTATGCCTTGTCCTCTGCTCCTTTGGAGTTGACTCTGTGTTCATTATAATTTCATACATAATGATTTTGAAAACAGTGCTAAGTATTGCCTCAAAAGATGGTCAGCTGAAGGCACTTAATACTTGTGTTTCCCACGTTTTTACTGTCTTCATCTTTTATGTGCCACTCATTGTGCTGGCCTTAATTCATAGATTTGGTACATTCACATCTCCCCTTCTCCACGTAACCATGGCAAACCTCTTCCTCTTTTTGACCCCTGTTCTTAACCCTATGGTTTATAGCCTAAAAACAAAACAGATAAGATCATCATTGCAGAAGGTATTCAAGGGGAGGGGAAATCTGCTGGAGTAATCAAGTTGACTTTAATGAAAAAAAAAATTTCTTAATTGTTTCTTTTAAGTCAAATAAGTCATTTGTGGTATGTTTTTGTGATAACTATTAAGTTATCTTATTCTTCGTGTGAGACAGCAACATAGATATTTTAGCTTTTATGTTAACTGAATTCATTATGAACAAAGTTACACGAGGGCTCTTGCTGAAATATTAGTTTTCCTTTGTTATCTCTTCCCTTGTATGTATTTAAGTGCCCACAGTTAGGCAGTTACCAATTGTCCCGAAAGTAGAAGCAAATTAATTGACATACTCTAGAAAATTTTGGGGATTTTCATTCTTACGTATTTTACAACCTCAATTCCAGCTGAACAATACCTCTTCTTCCCAATGTATTTTTACAAACATATACCAGTTTATACATGACTCCAGATCTTACTACTCTCACAAGAACTGCATTAAGGGGTAAGGGTAATGAAGTTAAACGAAACAGAGATCAATATCATTATATAGACAATCTTGAAATAATGATAATCTAAATGTAGATACATGTATAGGTAATCAGGCTTATCTTACCATGGGTGTAGGATGGAGAATGGATTTGTGACCAAGAATATATGTAGGTGTGACAGAGAAAATACATTCATGTATATTGAGCTTTACTAAAAGTACATTCATGAATATGATGAAGCATACAACATGCACAGACACAAAAATGTCTTAGGCATAATCAAACAATTAAAGATAATGTGTCTCAGGACCATGATCTCAGGATCACCAAAGTCAATTGGTATAGCACAGTACACAAAGTCAGTGTTCCACATCCTACTTCAGTGAGTATTGAATTGGTCCTTGAAAGCTCATGAGTGATCATCTACAGTACATCTGGAGGAAACAAGAATGAACAAAATCAAAGATTCATGGAAACAATTAGTGTAATATACAAATGAATCATACAAACAACAGCATTCGTGACCCTGAGGTTATGTTCTGCTACCTCTACCAACTGCTCTGAAGAGATCACATTAGAAGGTCCGGGATAGTGTGTGTGTGTGTGTGGGGGAGGGGGGGGGTTGGGATATGGAGACAATTCAAAATTATAAAAAGACCAGACTTACTGGGGAAACCTCCTTAGTTGTAATCATCATTCAAAATTCAAATCCAGGGATTAATTTACTCCATGGCTCAATTTTCATGAAACTGCCATCAAGTCAATTCTGACTCGCAGGCACCCATTAAGGCAAAGCAGAACTGCTTCTGTAGGATTTCCAAGACTGCCATTCTTTGTGGGAGTAAAATACATTGTCTTTCCCTTGTGGAGCAGCTTGTGATTTCGAACAGCTAACCTTGCAGGTAGCAGCCCAACGTGTAACAACTAGGCCACAAGGCTTCCACACAGAAGAGCCCAAGGAAGGAAAAATGACTCTAGGAAATACGCACACCTTAGAATAATCAAGCGGGATACCAGTAAGGAAGCAATTGCCCAAGGACAAAATTCATAAGACTGAGATAAAAAGGTAAAGGATTAATGAAAATAGGAAAAACAGGGAAGAAGTGAGATAAATTATGTTATACTATGGGGATTGTGTATTGTAATCATTATATTAAACAAAATGTGTGAAAATTATTCCATGTAAAATTGGCTTGGTAAACTTTTATACAACTTACAGCTAAAATTACAATTATTTAATGTTTACATAGAATTGACTCTTCCAATTGTCTCTCAATATACCACCTAATTTTGTAATATTCCAACATTACAAAAAGCGTTTTCTTTTTTTTTTAAAATCATTTTATTAGGGGCTCATAGAAGTCTTATCTCAATCCATACATACATCAATTTTGTAAAGCATATTTGTACATTCATTGCCCTCATCATTCTCAAAATATTTGCTCTCCAATTACGCCCCTGGCATCAGCTCCTCATTTTTCCCCTGCCACCCACTCCCCCATCCCTCATGAACCCTTGATAATTTATAAATTATTATTTTGTCATATCTTGCACTGTCCGATGTCTTCCTTCACCCACTTTTCTGTTGTCCATCTCCCAGGGAGGAGGTCACATGTAGATCCTTGTAATCAATTCCCACTTTCCACCCCACCCTCCCTCCAACCTCCCAGAACTGCCACACTCACCAGTGGTCCTGAAGGGATCATCTGCCCTGGATTCCCTGTGTGTCCAGTTTCTAGCTGTACCAGGGTACATACATCCTCTGGTCTACCCAGATTTGTAAAGTAGAATTGGGATCATGAAAGAGGGTAGCGGGACGGTGGGGCGGGCTAGAGGAATCATTTAGGAACTAGATGAAAGTTCTATGATTTCCTATTGCTACACTGCACCCTGACAGGCTCGTCTCATCCCCGTGACCCTTCCATAAGGGGATGTCCAATTACCTACAGATGGGCTTTGGGTCTCTACACCACACTCCCCCTCATTCACAATGATATGATTTTTTGTTCTGATGATGCCTGACACCTGATCCCTTCAACACCTTGTGATCTCACAGGCTGGTGTGCTTCTTCCATATGGACTTTGTTGCTTTTGCGCTAGAGGGCCGTTTGTTTACCTTCAAGCCTTTAAGATCCCGGGCTATATCTTTCTATAGCTGGCCACCATCAGCTTTCTTCTCCACATTTGATTATGCGCCCATTTGTCTTCAGTGATCATTTCAGGTAGGTGAGCACACAAGGATATGATATTTGTTCTTTGATGCCTCATAACCGATCCTTTGGCATCTTGAAATCACGCAGGCTGGTGTGTTTCTTCCATGTGGGCAGTGTTGCTTCTGAGCTAGATAGCTGCTTGTTTACCTTCAAGCCTTTAACACCCCAGATACTATTTCGATAGCCGGACACCATCAGCTTTCTTCCCCACATTTGCTTATGCACCCACTTTGTCTTCAGCAATTATGTTGGGAAGATGAGAATCATGGAATGCCAGTTTAATAGAACAAAGTATTTGTTCATTGAGGGAGTACTTGAATGGAGGCCCAATGCCTATCTGCTATCTTCATACTAAAGCTATTCATATATGCACATTGCTAACAAGGGTTTCCCAGTCCGTGGACTCTTTTATTATTCTCTTGGTAAATTCTTTCGATGTACACAGGTGTTTTATCTTCAGTATATTCCATTTGTCAATTTGTGCCTCCTCTGTGTTTGTGTCCCTTCCCTAATTTCTGATAGTCGATGTATTCCCTGTGCCAAAGTTCTCAAGTTGGTGCTAATTGCCTCATTAATAGCCCTAATAGTTTGGCGTTTTACTTCAAGGTCTGTAATCTACCTTGAGCTTATTCTTGTGCAAGGTATGAGATAAGGGTCTTGCTTCATTTTTCTGCCGGTAAATTACCATTTTTTTCCAGCACCACTTGTTAAAGAGAGCATCTGCTTCCCATTGGATGCTTTTTGTGCCCTTATAAAAGATTAGTTGTATTATGCTAATGATTCTATTTCTGGGTTTTCAGTTCTTTTCCATTGGTCTGAGTATCTTTCATTGTACCAATACAATGTGGTTTTGCAAAGTGTGGCTGTATGATATGTGCTAAAGTCAGGTAAAGCAAACCCTCCCACTGTGAAAACTCCTCTTCTTGGGGAGTTATCTGCCTATTCTGGGCTTCTTCCTTCTCCATATGAAGTTGGTAATCAGTTTTTCCATTTCTTTGAAGAAAGGTAAGCGTAAATTATCGGAATTGCATTAAATTTATATAGCTCCTTAGGCAGTTTTATAATCCATGAGCATGGGCTATTCTTCCATTAGTTGAGATCACTCTTGGTTTCTTGTAATAGGATTCTGTAGTTTTCCCCATATCGATCTTTTGTTCTTTTAGTCAGGTATATCCCTAGATGTTTCCATTTGTGTTTGACTATTGTAAAGGGTACCACCTTTTTGATCTCCTCTTGTGTGGTCTTATCTGATGTGTATAGTAGTCCGATGGACTTCTCTTTGTTGATCTTGTATCCTGCAACTCTGCCAAACTCCTCTATTGTTTCCAGTACTCCCCTTGTGGGATTTTCCATATATAAAATCATATCACCCGCAAATATCACATCTTCCTTCCCTAGATGAATACATTTGATGTATTTCCTTCACCCTATTCTGTTAGCTAATAACTGCAGTACGATATTAAATAAGAACGGGCTCTGCAGCCAATTAAGACGACCTAGTGGGGGCTGGTGTGCAATGGCTGCAAACAGCAAGCCTCCTCGGTAGTGTATGCAGGCTATTGGTATGTATAGGCTGCCCTAAGGGACCTAGGAGACAACCTTTTGCTGCTTTTCAATGCCTCTGGCCTGGCTAATTTCTGCTCTCCCTAAACTAGGCTTCAAACTGGGATGTGAGGTGCTTTTGGGAAACCTCAAGGCACAGTGGCTAGAATCCACATTGGCCAGGTTTTCATGTCCATCCGCACCAAGCTTCAAAACAAGGAGCATGTGATTGAGGCCTTACACAGGGCCAAGTTCAAGTTCCCTGGGCGCCAAAAGATCCACATCTCTAAGAAGTGGGGCTTCACCAAGTTTAATGCTGATGAATTTGAGGATATGGTGGCTGAGAAGCGCCTCATCCCGGATGGTTGTGGAGTCAAATACATCCCTAACCGCGGCCCCTTGGACAAGTGGCGGGCCCTGCATTCATGAAGGCCTTGGTAGACCTGTGCTACCTCTCGTATCCACCAAATGAAAATTGAACTTCCTGATTAAAAAAAAGAAGAATGGGCACAAGGGGCATCCTTGTCTGGTCTGCTTCTTCAGTGGGATTATGTTAGTCTTTTCTCCATTGACTACCACGTTGGCTGTTGGTTTTTCATACAGAGCTTGAGTTGGCTTGAGGAATTTTCCTTGCATTACTACCTTCTCAAGTGTCTTAAACAGGAATTGGTGTTGGATGTTGTTGAATGCTTTTTCTGCATCTATCAATATTATCATGTGGTTCTTATATATTTCTTGTGTCAATGTGGTGAATGATACTACTGCTCTTTCATATGTTGAACCATCCTGGTATGAATCCCACTTGGTCATCATGAATTGTTTGTTTTATATACTTTTGTCTTCTATTGCCATAATTTTGTTAAGGATTTTCATTAGGGATATTGGTCTGTTGTTCTCCATTCTTGTGGGATCCTTGCCGGTTTGTGTAATAGAGTTATAATAGCTTCATAGAAGGAGTTCAGGAGTTTGCTGCCTTTTCCTATGTTCTGGAAGGGTTTGTGTAGGATTTGTGTTAGTTCTTCCCAAAATGTTTGGTAGAATTCTCCAGTGAAGCCATCTGATCCAGGGGATTTCTTTGTTAGTAATCCCTTGATAACCTTGTCTATTTCTTCCATTGCTATGGGTCTACAGAGGTTCTTGATATCCATTGTGGACAGTCTAGGGAGGAATTGTTTTTACAAAAATGTGTCCATTTCTTCCACGTTGTTGAATTCATTGGAGTACAATCCTTTGTAGTACTGTATAATTATCCTTTTGATTTCATTGTGGTCTGTTGTAATGTCCCCTCTTTCATCCCTCATTCTTGCTATTAAAAGTGGTTCCTTCCTTTCTTTGGTTAGATTTGCCAGTGGTCTGTCGATTCTGTTTATAGTTTCAAAGAATCAACTTTTAGCAGCATTAATTTTTCCCAGTTTTCCTATTTTCCCTCTCCTGAATCTCAGTCCTGATTTGTATTATTTATTTTCTTTTACTCTTAGCTGGATTGTCCTGCTGACTCTGCTATAGTTGTTGTAAATTTGGGGCCAGCATATCAATCATGAGACTCCATTCATTTTTCAGGTGTGCATGTATTGCTATAAAACTATCTGTGATAAATGCCTTTGCTGTGTCTCATAAGTTTTGATACATCGTGTTATCATTCTCGTTGGTTTCTAGAAATTTCCTAATTTCATGCTTGATTTGTGCCAGACCACACTCCTTTTGCAATAGTGAGTTATTCATCCTCCAACTGTTTCTCTTGTTTTCTTTATCTTCCTTTTGGTGATTTCCAGCCTTATGGCATAGTGGTCAGGGAGACAGGTCTGTCAGATATCAATGTGCTTAAATTTATGTAGATTCGCCTTATGTCCCAGCATGTGGTCTGTCTAAGAATATGTGCCACGTGGGCTTGATAAGAACATCATTTTTTATATTTGGATGAAAGCTCTGTAAGTATGTATCAGGTCAAATTGTCTAATTGTAGTATTTAGATTTCTAGCCTAATTGTTGAGTTGGTTTCCCTATGATCTTTCTCAGAGAGGGGTGTATTGAAGTCACCCACTATAATTTTTGAGGCTGCAATTTCTTTTTCATCTTTGGAGTGTTTTTTTTAACATATTCAGTGGGTCTCTTATTCATGTAATAAATGTTTACAATGTTTAGGGGTTCTTTGTTGAGCGTTACTGTGTCAGTCTGGGTACTTTAGAGAAACAAATCCATAGAAACTCATGTATAAAAGAGAGTTTTATATAAAGGTTAAGTGCGTATCAAGAAAACATTCCAACCCAGTGCTGCCCAATCCAAGTCCAAAATTTACCCATTAATCCATTTGTCCAATACCCATCCACAAAATCTTCACCATCTCACAAAACACGCAATGATGCCAACTGCAGGAGGAAAGCCAAATCAGTGAATGTGTAATCATCTCAACACTGGCAGGGGTCAGCACATAGGTGCTCCAGCACCCAGGCCTGCATCTCGGTTGTTCCATGTGGCTTCTCTTCAGGGATGTATTTTAGGAAGTGAACCTTGCCAGCTAAAGCAGCGAATTCGTGAAGACAGCTGAATCCTGGTCTGACCATCAAAAAGCAAGAGATCCGAGAAATAGAAAGGTGAGGCTCACTGAGCCATTTATCTCTCTGCTCTTCAATTAACCCCACATGTGTTTATCAACCAGGTTAGCACAATAAACTAGCTCAGTTACCTTGAGCATTACATAGTGTCTCTTATCTCATTTTATGGTTTGCAATTTGAGGTCAATTTTATCAGAGATTAGGATTGCAACCCCTGCTTATTTTGAATTGTTGTTTGCTTGGTATACCTTTTTCTAGTGTTTGTTTCTTTGCCTGTTTTTCTCTGTATCATTGAGAAATGTCTCCTTTAGACAGAAGATTGATAGATTGTGTTTTCTAAGCCAGTCTGCTTGCCTCATTCTTTTAATGCCCGAGTTCAGGCCATTGATGTTCAGGGTTATTATCTCCATCTGCAGACTTTGTGATTCATCTTATACTTTTTGTGTTTGGTGTTTTCCTACCTTCCTTTCTTATTAGTATTTTGTGGATGTGTGTGTGTGTGTGTGTGTGTGTGTGTGTATAATTCTTGACTTCTTTTCATCCTTAAGCCAATGCTAACTTGGAGTCTGTTTTCTCTTTATTTCCCTCTGGGTGAGGTTGTTCTATGTGGCAGTCTATTATTTATGCTTGATGAGTGTTGTTCTCCTGCCCATACTGGGTCAGAAAGGATCTATAGTAGGGCTGGGTTTCTTCTAACGTATTCTTTGAGTTTTTCCTTGTCTGGGAAGACTCTTCTTCATCTATCTTAATCGATAATTTGGCTGTGTGCAGTATTCTTGGGTTTGCGTTATTTTCCCTCAGTTTTTGGAATATGTTGCTCCACTGTCTCCTCTTCATAGTTTCTGCTGATAAGTTAGAGCATATTCTTATTTGGGAAACTTCATATGTGATTGCTTTTTCCCCCCTAGTTTATCTCATAATTTTCTCCTTTTCCTCTAAATTGGATATTTTAACTCTTATGTATCTTGGTGATTTCTTGGGATTCAGTCTACCTAGGTTTCTTTCAGCCTCCTGAATGGTTGCCTGGTTTTCATTCATTAAACTGGGAAAGTTTTCTCCAATAATTCTCTTACTATTATTGCAGATGACTTCTTTGTTGTGTCTTCCTCCTGTAAGCCAATAATTCTTATGTTGCTCTTCTTCATAGCATCAGACATAGCTCTTAGGTGTTCTTCAGCTTCTCTGATGATCTTATTAGATTTTTGTTCATGTCAGTTAAAGTCTACTTGGCTGTCCTCCAAGTCACTGGTGCAGTTCTCTACTTCCTCCAGTTGATACTCGAGTTGCATGAATCTGCTACTGGTTTTTCTTTTCTCCTCCCTAAGTGCCTGTATTTCCCTTGGGTGTATGGACTTTATCTCCTTTATCATTTCATCCTTTTTCTGTATTGTTTACCTCATATCTTGCATAACTCCAAGCAGCATTCTGAAAATTTCTTTCTGTGACAACTCAATGTCTGCTTCTTCTATGCATGTAGTTATGTTTGGGCCCTTTTTGCAATTGCCTTTTGTTTCTCCTGTTTTTTCGATGAGGTTGTTGGGGATGATGGCAGTTTGCATTGCATTTTTTTAGAGGAGCCAACTGCCGTTTTCCAGGGAGTCTAAGAGCACTGGCTCTCTTAGAGACTTATCAGAATGCTTCTTGGAATATCTATAGCTAATTTCACTATGGAATTAGCCTACCACTTTATCCTGCTGTGGCTTCCCTCTCAGGTGAGTGCCCTAGAAGACTGGTGGTTTGCTTACTTTTTTGTAGAGCACTGCAAATACTCAGCAGAATTGTCGTGGTCAGGCAGATCACTGCGGAGATTTGGCAAGGGTTCCTTCAGCAGTTTGGATTGTCAAAAGTCCCCAGTCCCTCAGAAACTTGTGTATCTGTGTCTACTTATCCTATAATGTTCCTCCTTTGATCCATCAGTGTTTAATTTCTCTTTTAGTAACTCTCCTGGGCTGATTTCTTAAGAGTCCCTCAGGTGTGTGTTACTCAGTCACCATCTTCCCAGAAGTTTCCCAAAACTTTTCCTATATCTCCATACAAATGTTTTTCATTTAATTGTGCATCATTTTGGGAAATGCTGTCCTAACTGCTCCCTGAATTCCTCCTAGGCACTCTAACCAGTGACACAGTTCATGGTGAACTATTTTTTTTAATTTTTGAATAAATAAATGCTTTCTATTACAACTTTGTAACATGTGAATGTAACTGCTATTTAGCATAGCTTTTTTAAAAAAATTGAAGACCCTGTTTCATTTTTATGGTATCTTCAGAACTTAACAGAATATTTAAAAGATTATACACAATAAATATATAGTGATGAATGAATCAATTGATATGTTAACTGAGATATGTAATTGAAGCTATGCTGCACTTCCAAAGTATAGTTAAAATGCAACTATAAGATAATCAGGGGCATCTTGACAACAAATTATTCAGAAAATGAGGGATGTATATTGAAGTATCAAATGTGTATCTCAAGTTATTTTCATTACACTACCATATCCATCTTTTGTCTCATAATATAAATAGAACAAATTCTATTAGATCTAGTTTATAGACATGATGGGATAGTTTGTTTCATGTTAGCTGGGTGAGGCCCTGATTCTCAGTAGTTCAGTAGTTGAGTTCTCATAATACCCCATAATGTGACTTATTATGATACAATCATCTCCATGACAGGATCAATTGTGAGCAACCGGATCATTGTGAGTAGATAAGGGTGATGTGCAACCCACTTTTTCAGGCCACAGTACTGATGCAATTGAAAAGTTTCCTGAGCCCTGCGAACTATTTTCTATGTAATTATACTCTGTGGAAATGCTTTCTTGTTTATGCTGGGTTTGGATCTAGCATCTGGATCAATAAATTCTGGTTATTTTGACTTGAGCAAATGGCCTGCAATATTTCCTGCTGATTCCAGAAGTCACAAGCAGTCTGCCTTTGTCCTTGGAGTCATTCACAAGTCTGACCTGCTGACCTTGGATTTATCTGCCTCTGTAGTGTGATATCTGCCCCTAGTGTTTCTTCCTGCTAATATTATATTTATCAGCCCCTCAAGTCAGTAGTGTCCACCTTAACATGTGACCCTCAGAACTCAGTTTTGGGGGGAAGTACCCAAATACCAACATAGAGGTACATATACGATATATATGAACTAGTTTTGCTTCTCTAGAGAACTTAACCTAAAACACAAAGAAAAAAAATTAAATGATGTAATTTGCTACTTTCTATATGATCAAAGGACTCCTGATTAAAAGTGAGCCTTGGTGGAGCCAGATATTATGTTGAACTGCTAACCACAAGGTCAGCAGTTAGTAACTACCAACTGGGCCACAGGAAGAGGACAAGGCTTTCCACTTCAGTAAAGTGTTACGGTCTCAGGAATTCAGAGGCAGTTCTACCCTGTTCTGGGGAGTCTCTGTGAGTCATAATTGACTCGAAAGCAATGAGTTTGGGTTTGTGCTTTGTTTTTATATGATCAGAGATCTTCATAATAGGGATTCAAAGCTAGCACATAACAAGTAGCATATAAAAGTTCGAATCAATATTTCCTTTTGTCTTACATAAGAGCTCAAGATATGGAACCATATGAATCATTTTGGGCCATAATTAATTATTATTATTTTAAGGTAATGTTGTTTGTCCTTATGCTCACTCAGATTATACTTAATATAAATTCCCTAAATCAAGAAAAGAAATATTTGTCTTGATCAAAGATATAGTATTTTGATTATAAGCCTATGCATGCAAGTAACGTGCAGTGCTCACAAAAAACAAGTGGTAGAAATAACATTTTTACTCACATATATACTGTTTCTAAGGTTTTAAACTCAAACCATATTGCAAGGTAACAAAAGCAATAAAAAACTAAAATTGCCAAATATAAAATGACACCATATAGAAATACTTAGAATAGAAAGGAAGGAAAACAGAGAGGGAAGGAAGTAAGAAGAGAAGAAAAGAAGAGAAGAAATATGAGTTGAAGTAAAAAGTCTTGCTACCAGAGTTCTAGCTCAAACATACACTGGTCTATTCTAAAGAAAGCACATGTAAACATGTCTCTCCTCTCAATGGAGGCTATGGACAAATGTTCTCAGTAATACACTTGTCTTAGTCTTAGTAGAGAAACCCTGATGGCATAGTGGGTTATGCCCTGGGCTGCTCACCACAAGGTGGCCAAGTAAAAGCCACCAGATGCCTTGCTGGAGAATGAGGAGGCTTTCTACTCCCTTAGCCTCAGAAGCCTTCAAGTGAACTTCAAATTGTAACAAATATTTGTTAGCCCAATTTCATAGCAAACAATTTTTGTAAAGATCTTAAAACTGCTTGTATACCTCAGGGCACTGCTGAAATAAAATTTAATAATTGTAAGTGTTTTTTTAAAATTTATTTGATTTAAATTTATCTCTTTAAGGTTCTTTTATAATGTCTATATTCTAATTAGAAAAACTCAATAATTGAATTGATTCCTTCCACATTGATTCTATAGGATGGAGTAGAATTTGCTCCCTAGGGTTACTGAGATCACAAAACTCTGTGGGAACATACAGGTTGATTTTTCTTTGAGCAGTCAAACACATCCATTGTGCCAACCCATCACCAGGAGCGTTGTGATAGTTACAGAATCTGGTGTCACTTTGGGACTTGAGAGGATTAAGAGTGAAGGAGTGAAGTCTAGTCTGTCAATCAGATCATAGCCAATGAGGCCTCATTGAGGGCATGGCTTTCTCCTGAGAATTCTGGGCATTCCTACATTTCCTCCTTGGAGGTGAGAGATTCTCTCTCTGTTCACTTCCTGTGAGACATCCCTGAGGAGAAGCCTTATGGACCTACTTTGATGCATCCCTGGGAACTGGAGGAGCCACATGGAGCCCCTGACAGCACTGAGGTGCTTCTACCACCACTGATTTTGCACCTACTGGCATGTGATGTTTCTCCATTCAGCATCAATGCATGTGTTTTGTGAGTCTGAAGAGGACTTTATAGATTGGTATCAGACATACAGGCTAATATCGGACTTATGGACCTGATCTGGACTTGGTTGGGATGTTTTCTTAATGTACAATTACCCTTTATATAAAACTCTTTATTATACACATGAGTTTCAATGGATTTGCTTCTCTAGTCTACCCGGACTAACACAAAGGTCTTCCTATTTTTTTCCTGACCCTCTACTTTACCAAGAGCATAATGTACTTTTCCAGAGGCTGGTCTCCTTTGATAAAATGCCCAAAGTACATTAGAGTAGGTCTCACCATTCTTGACTCTAAAGAACACTACTGCTATACTGATTCCTATAACTATATTTCACTGTCATTTCGAGTCCATTCCAAATTCATAGTAACCCCATAGAGAAGAGTAGAGTAGCCTCTGTGGGTTTCTGAGACTGTAAATCTTTAAAAGAGTAACATTTCATCTTTATGTGTCACAGAACCTGGAGGTTTTGAACTGCTAACATTATAATTAACAGCCCAACACAAAACCCACTACACTACCTGGGCTCCTACAGCTTTGTTGTTCTGATAATCCACATCACTTTCAATATTATTTGTCAATATCATAATTCAAATGCATTCCTCAGTCTTCCTTATTCATTGTTCAACCTACACTTGCATATGAAATCATTGAAAATACCATGGCTTGCATCAGGTACATGTTAGTCCTCTCATGACATTCTTACGCTTTAACACTCTGAAGAACTCTTGGGTAACAGATTTTCCCAAGGCAAAATGATATGATTTCTTGACTGCTGCATACATGAAACATTGATTATGAATATAAGCCAAATGAAATCTTTAACAACTACTATCTTTTCTCCATTCATGGAGAATCAAGATATTTTGTATTGATCCAATAGTAAGGATTTTGTTTTTAAGTAGAAATGTATATTCCATTCTTCCCACTCTATTTGGGCTAAAAACAGAAGTCTTCATGCACTCATGTTTTTTTTCATTAATCAAATGAATTTTGAATGACAATCACTGTCTCAGACACTCTTGATAAAGTAAGAAATAAATGATAACACCATTCAAAAGAAGAAAAGATACAACCAACAGATTTGTGACAAATAAGGAAGAGAGGAAATCCAAAACCTTTAAAGAAGACACTAACTCAACCAGACTAATAAAATAAATGGTCCTAAACATTCTAACACTTTAGAGCGTCTTAATGTTGAAAAACCATATAATATTAAGTATTAATTACAATGTTAATGAAAGAGATATTTTTCAACTATCAACTCAGAAATAAAATTTTAAATATACTTAGACAACATATACTTTAAGAATGATCCAAACTAAATCTCCATGCTTAGATTCCCTTATGCCTCTAATATCACAAAATACAGCTCATATGTTTAATTGAAGAGATTAGAGATATAATTGGTTACCTTCCCATGTGTTTAGAACGTTATAAGTCCTCCTGGGTTTTGGAAAATAGAATTTGGCAGAGCCTTAGTTTAATTGATTTGTTTTTGTAGCATTTCATGTATACCATGTTCAAATCACAATCTCATGGGGATTGATGAACTCCTTCCGGACAGATTCTCTCTAGGAGACTTCATTAATTGTAATAAATTACACTGGATGAAAGGCAAATACGTCGATCAGAGATTCCTAATGTCTTAAGGAGGCATCTATGCTTTATGCCCGGACCAGGAGATGGAAAGCGCTTGGAGAAGTCTGCACTGCTGAACTCACTAGCAACTCCTTTGAAGGTGCTTTTTAATTTTCCTTCGGGATAAACCCCTGAAGATACTTGTTGAAATAACTTTCTTGAAAGCAAGAAATGGAACATCATGTTTAGGAGCTGATTAAATGAAACTTTCCTTCCTTAGAAAGCAGAATGAAATATCATAGAAGTTCCGTAGGAAGAGGAGGAGGTGGGAGCACGTGACAGTATAAACCTAGTAGAAGAAGGCTGCAGGAGTTCCAAGTTAACTAGTGGAAATTCATTTGATGAATCACCATACAATGAAGGGGATGGGAAACCAAGATCATGTTTGAGACTTTGAGGGAAGAGGGGAGAAATTACATGTTTATGAAAATACTCAGTTATCACCAGGCAGTGCAGAAAAGAATATAAAGTATTTGTGAGAGATTATAAATGGATTATAGTGAACAAGCAGTAAACTTTATAGAGATTGAATTATTGGAGACATTATTAAAGGATTAATGGGAGGCTACTAATAAATTAAAAAAATAAGTTTATCTTGAAATAGTAGATTTAATTATCATTTAAGATTAGGCACGATCATGTTAGAGAAATTGAATTGAAGATATAAGACAGATATTTGATGTAGAAATGAGTATAGTGCATGTAATGGAATGACATAGCCCATCTGATGAAAATAGAGAATGTGTAGAGAAAAGCTAAATTAGTTGAAGCGAAAATCTTACTCCTTGGAAAGAGGGCAACAGCATACGAGTTTTAACAACTAAAAAAGTGATTAGGTATTAAGTGCATCTCTTGGTTTTGCATCAGTGGCCACAGCAGCTTTAATGGTGCTGTTGATGCTGACTATGGAGCCAGTAATGGCCGAGTCAGTGCTTACAACAGGGGATGGTGAAAAGAAGAGAGAGAAAAGTGGAGTCCAAGCTGTTTTAAGCAAAGGAAAGTAAAGGTATTACATGTGCATTATCACTATGTACTTGTGCCTGCTCAAATGATGTAGATATTATGTTGCATGCACCAGATTTTTGTTTATGCAGGGATGATTTGTTTAAGTTGTGTGATGAAGAGTGTATTTTAAGTCTGTCAGTATGAATACAGTACAAGTACATGGTAAGATTGGTTGCCTTAATATTTCATTTATCATGACTATTTTTTAAAAATAATGAGCCATAATACTCCATTTGCACAACTTAGGTAATGCATAAAGCACATTTTAAATTTATTATTCTAAATCCCTATGATGTCTGAATCATTATTAGGAGCTATAAATTCTGTCTGTGTCTCAGTCCCTCAACTAAGGAAGTGTGCTATGTAAACTAATTTTTATCAACCGTACCATAAAATAACACAGGAGGATATAACAGGGGCACAATGTCAAGGATATGTAAATGGAAAAAACAACCAGGATAGTTTTAAATATCAAGAATAAACTATATATAAATTTAGACTTACATAATATCTAGTCTTCAATGATATAATAGCATTTAATTTTATAAAGATAAAAGCTATATGAATTATCATGTACATGGTTTTAAAATAGTAATAATAGTTACTTTGGCTGACAGTAAAAAGTAATAGTTATTCTAATTATTTTCCTCAGGAGGAATAAATCCTTAATTTACATTTAATTGTGGAGCCATATTTTCAAATAATATAATTCATATTTGTTTTGATTTCATGTTCTTCTTAATAAAATATGGCATATTTATAGTAATTAGTTCCCATATAATCCATTGTAATTTCATCCTTATTTTTCTTCATGACAAACTTGAAGATTTTTATGCTAGGCAGAGTTCTCTAGAGAAACAAAACCAGGACACTAATAATTTGGAATACATTTATATAGATAAACAACATAAGAAATAAACAGTTACTAAATCTGGAAAGCAGTACAAATGGCTCAGTGCAACTCACTTCCATGAGACAGCTAGTGCACTGTCAGCCCTTTAAGTGTTGATGGCCGCTAGGTAGTCCTCTGTAGAGTAATTCAGGCTATCCGGCACAGGCTCTAAACAGCAAGGCAAGTCACCAACAGTCAGCCAGATGATAGGGTCCCAGTTTCCCCAGCTCAAGAGATGTTTATTCCAGTAGTGTGGTTAAGCAGGTCTTGAACAGCCTTAAATTACAGTGGCAAGGTATGCGGTTAGGTGTCCCACAGGTAGTGTAGCTTGCAAACGAGGCACAGAATAAGCAAGGCAGCTGCATATTGGTATGATCAAAGAGCAAGAGACAAGAAAGGCGAGGCTTGCAGAGCCATTTATCTCTCTGCTTTTCAATTAATCCCACCTGTATGTGTTCATTGGCCATGTTGACACAATAAATCTTAACTCTCAATTTTGAATATACTTCATAAGTGTATTCAATCCATATTTAATATATCCTTATACTTCTTTATAGGTATATAAAGCATAAATAAATGTGTGTTACTATCATTTCTTCCATGATGCCATTTTATGAAAATTTACTAAGAGTTTATTTATATTTTAAACCACTTTTATTTATATTTTGATATGCAAATTATATTTCAATTTTTTAATTAAAATAAGTGGTGGTTTTTGGTATGATGTCAAGTTAAGTAATGACAATAGCCACTTTGCTAATTGTATAACTGAGTTACATTTTGATGACTATGCAATTCTGAAAAGATAGTAACATTTACTTAGAGAAATGAATGGTGCCATTAAAAAGTTTTTATGTGGCTTATCGCTTTTGGAAATATTCTACATTTTATTTCAACAAGTGCTGATAATTTATAGGTATGAAGATTATTGGAGAGAAAGGGCAGCAATTTAATTTAGGTATTCATCCAAACTAATTGAATACGGAAGTAGACAAATTTAGCTACCAAATTGTATAAAGTAGTCAGAGAAGGAAATTTTTTTAAGATTTAAAATAAAAAATGAAATCATATTCTTAATTTTCTTTGTCATATGATGAATGATTGAGAGGTCTCACACAAAGTAACTTTACCAGCTTTTATATTTACTAATGGTTTTTCAGTTTTAGTTCCTGATAGCCATTTAGAAAAACCTAATAACCTTCTAAAGATTACGCCCTTGTTATAAGGATGCGTTGCTGTTAGAGATGCCCAAGAAAGGTCATAATCCATTATGTTCACTGATACTAAATCCATGATGCGTTTCTCCCAACAGGAGCATCTGAAAACTAACTTGGGCAAGATTCCAAGAAGTATCCTCTGGGGAGTAATAAATAATAGTTGGTTTCAGCCACCAACTCTCCTTCTAACAGGCATCCCTGGTCTGGAGGCTGTACATTTATGGATCTCTAGCCCACTGGGTGCCATGTACCTCATTGCTCTGCTAGGAAACTGCACCATCCTCTTTGTTATCAAAACCACTGCCAGCCTTCATGAGCCTCAATATATCTTTCTGTCTATGCTAGCAGCTACAGACGTGGGTCTGTAATTATCAACTCTGCCCACAGTACTTATGTCTTTCTTCTGAATCACAGAGAAATTGAGTTCCACTTTGTCTGACACAGATGTTTTTCATACATACTTTTTCAGCCATGGAATCTGCCATTCTGTTGGCCATGGCTTTTGATCATTTTGTAGCTATTCGCAACCCACTGCACTACGCTGTGATCTTGACCCCTGCTAGAATTACTGGGATGGGACCTGTCGGTGTGGCATTAATGTTCACTTTTCAAGTCTACTCAAGTGATTGCCTTTCTGCAAGGGCATCATTTTACCCCACTGTTACTGCTATCACCCTGCTATCATGAAGTTGGCCTGTGACCCTGACAGTTTAAATCCAATGTATGGGTTCATTGTTCTTTACTTCTTTGGAGTTCACTTTATGCTCATTATAATTTTATATATTCTGATTTTTAAAATGGTGCTCAGTATTTCCTCAAATGATGGTCAGCTCAAGGTACTTAATGCTGGTATTTCCCACATCTTTACTGTCTTCATCTTTTATGTTCCTCACATTGTGTTGGCCTTACTGCAGAGATCTGGTGCAGTTCCATCTCCCCTTCTCTCTCTCCTTGTCCTCTGTTCTCAACCCTTCAGTTTATAACTTAAGAATCAAATAGATAAGGTCAGTATTACAGTGGATATTCATTATTGGGGAAGATTTACTCAAGTATTCAAATACAACTTTAATGAAAAAGAAACCCTAACTATTTCACTTTTGTCTTCTGTCTGAAAAATATGGTGTTATTTCAGGATATGTTTTTGTGATAATTGGTGAGTTAGTTATTCCTAAGGTGACAAGAAGTCAGATCTTTTAGCTTTTAATGTAATTCAAACTATGTTAAGTGAGGGATCTTTCTAAAATACTGTTTTTCTTTTGATTTATTCTCCCCTTTTGTACATTATGCATAAGCAATTATGAAGCTATCAATTATCCAGAAGAGGCTTACGCATATGGTGAGAGATTTAATGTTACATTTGTTGTCATGGTTACAAATGTAATGATAATTCAAAATTCAAATTGTTATCATAATTTTGGAAGCTTTCAAAGTTTTATTAACCCCTACATGTTTTCCTACCTTATTTCCAACTATATAAAACCTCTGCTCGGTGTGCTTTTACACTAGAACTGATGGCGATTACACATCTCATTTTAAAAGTTATATAACCATGGGGGCAGGGGAGAGGGGTATTCTAAAAAAACACCCCCAAATATATCTACAAACATGTATAGATGACAGTGAATATTTTTCATGTGTATTTATATGTGTCATGAGTATATTCATAAATGTGGTGGAGCATACAGAAATCAATGACACAGAAACATTTTAGACATAACAAGACACAAGGAATTGCTAGACCTGGGTGCTCTGGCCATGGAGTCTGAGAATACAAAGTTCAATTGACAAAATATAGCCCCAAAAGACAGTATTCTACATTCTGCTCTGTTGAGTTGTACCTTGGTTATTAATAGCTTGAGACAAATATCTAGGGTTCAGGTACTGGTCTTTCCCGGTGTGGAGGAAATAAAAGTAAGGAAATTAAACAATCATGGAAGCAATTAGTTCAATGGCCTAAGGAACCACGTAAACATCAGCATCTACAAACCTGAGACGTGGGAACTAGATGGTGGTGCCTAGCTACCTCTATTCACTGCTCTGAAAGAGATCAACATGGGAAAGTCCTGGACAGAGTGGGGATAATTTTTACTGAAACACTGCACACACAAAAATTACAGACATTTATTTCGTTATCAGCCTCTCTGGTAGTCACAGAGTGTGACCTGATTACCCAGCCTGTCAGGTCCATGCTGCTGTTATAAATAATGTTGCTTTCAGAAAATAGTTAAGCACTCAATGAAGAGTTTTATGTATCATTTTCATTATATTAAAAGCTTACTCAATGTTTTATAAAGGTACCCAAGAGAGTGGAATCTTTGGTATATTAGAATTTAGGAAACTTTGTGTAGAAAATAATTTTTAATCTAGATTTTAATTTAAAATATCTCATAAAGCAATGGCCGGCCCAATTCAGGCAGAAAATGACATACAAGGGGCCACATACACATAACTCCTCCGGCCCCCGAAAAAAAAAGGAGAAAAGCTCCTCTGGGCAGAGCTTTCCTAGTACTCATTTTTCCTGCTGGTGAGTTAGTGCACCCAGTGGGATGTCAGGAAGTGTTCATTGGTCACAGTGAATATTTTTCATAAAAGCAATTTCACTCTACCTCATGTTTTGCCATGGCTGATTCAGAGAACAGCGTGAAGCTGTGAATTTTCTTTTTCCTGCTCAGAAAAATGCTACAGAAACTGTTGTGATGTTGAATGCAGCTTCCAAGGCAGAAACTCAAGTGTATGAGTGGTTTTCTTGTTTAGTAAAAAAAGGTGAAATATTGTTTGATGACAAATTTCATTCTGGGCGTCTCTCAACTTCCGGAATGGATGAAAACGTCCACTAGTACTGCATTTGGAGTTCATTATTATTAATCAAGTCAGATTATTAATCAAGCTTTCTATTTAGAGGTTCTGAAAATATTGTATAAATGTGTGACAAAAGGGGCCTGATTCGTGACAGACTGGAGACTGATTTTGCCACCACGACAATGCACCTGCTCCCACAGCCATCTCAGTGCACCAGTTCTCGGGCAGGGCACAGAAACAGTATGACTCTCGTGCCCCTGGCTCCTGACTCATGTGGTCTCACTCTGCGGGACTTCCCTTTGTTTCTGCAAATGAAAAGGGACAGGAAAGGACAGTGATTTGACCATATAGAAGAGGAGAAGGAAAAACGAAGGAGATGCTTCCAGCCATCCAAACAGATGAGTTGAAAATTGTTTCCAAGAACGGAATCTCAGAATTGAAAAATGTGTTAAGTGTAATAGAGAGTACTTTGAAGGTGAGAAGTTTGTTTGATTTAAAAAAAAAAGAAAGGTTCTGAGACTTGTTTTGACCAAATCACAATGATGAGTAATTGGGGGGTGGGAGGGTGGGTAAGGGAAGGTGTGGGGAGGGATGGAACCAACTTTTTTCTCTATTTTGTATTGAATGTTTTCTTCAACATGTAACCAATCAGTATCTTTTCAAAATAGTCAGGTGATGGACAATAATAATATAATAAATTAAATACATTTTAAAATCTGGGGGGTTTTTTGCAAGGGGGTTGGGTGGTAGCCCCTTATATACCAGAATAATGAATTTTACAATAGTTTGACACATGAACAGACATTGCTATCATTTGCGAGGCCAAAATGTAGTAGTCAGAAATAGATTTACAATAAAAATCCACAAATTTTTTACCATTGGGTATATTGCAGCTCATGGTGACCATATAGGATAGAGCAGAACTGTCCCACAAGGTTTCCAAGACTGTAAGTATTTACAGCAATAGACTGCTACACCTTTCTCCTATGGAAACCCTAGTGGGTTGGAACTTTCCATTAAGAGGTGTTCTTAACCACTGTGACACCGAGGCTTCACCCCACATTAACCATAAGACTGTTAAATCAAGAAGACGGACATACTACCTCAGAACTGTAAATGAATAGATTGATGAATTAATAGTCATTCTGAATGCAACAGGACTGCATTGCATTTAAAAAGAACTTTAGCATCAAAAAGATTGATAGCTTGACTTAGGGTTAAACTATGAAATCAGGTTGTTACAACAGAGTAACAGTAACACAGGTGAAGTTTCAATTACATATAGAGATGGGAGAGCAAGTTAAAAATACAGTTCGGAGTTATACTCGAATGAAATTAGTATAAATATTAGAAAAGGCAAGGAAACATAGAGTGACTAAAAAAACTCAAACTCAGCCTCACTGCCATCAAATAGATTCTGACTCAGGGTGACACTTTAGGACACCGTGGCACTGCTGCTATGGGTTTCTGAGACTGCAACTCCTTTGTCTTTCTCCAAGCAGGTGCTGGTAATTTCTAGCTGCAGACCTTATGACTAGCAGCCCAATACATAGCCCACTCTGCCACCAAGTCACCTGTTTATAGTGACAATATAGTTTGTCAATGTACACAATAATAAGTAGAGTTGGAAAATCAGCATTTAGTTAGATATTTTATATACAGTAAAATTTTGGGGGAGAAAAAAGTTACTTCAGGGTGAAATTAATTTAAGTACAATATTTGAAGGTGATATCTATGCTACATATCTTTCTGGAGCTTCTAAATTTTTAAAAGCCTCTTAAAGTGAAACTATAAATTTCAAGACATGGATATTACATAATTTATTTTAATATAAATCAAATACTGACATTTATGGTGAATAAAATAGGTGATAAGTAAATGTCTACATACTTATAAAATTTCCCTCTAAGGGTTAAAGATGGACAATTTTCTAAAATATGAGTGTGCATTGTAAACAGGAAAATTAATTAATATATTGAATGATGGCAGAAGAGCAATTCAACTCCTAAAAATTTCCTCAAAATCCCCAAATTTCTAACAATTAATTAAATTCAGAAACACAATAGAATTTTCTCTTAAGGTTATAGCATTTACTAAAATGCATTACTAAAAAGCATTTATTAAAGTATAGTTTCCTGTATCTATTATCTGTTTCTAGCCTCCATCACAGGAAACATCAAACACATATGGCAAGTAGACAGATAATATTTCAAAATAGGACATTTTATTCACTTTAAGAATTATGTATTACAATATATTGACCCTCTCTCTAGAATTATAAAGTTTAGTTTTTTCTAATAAACTATAGATTTAAGGTGCCCATTTTTCTGTGACCATTCAATACACTAATTTTTCATTTTCTTTGGAATTTAAAAGATTTTCTTAAGGCTTCACGGATTTGTTTTGTCTTCAGGCTGTACACAATTGGGTTGAGCATTGGGGGCATGAAGAGGTAAATATTTCCCAGGACAGCAAGGGTTAATGGAGAGCTTCTGTGAGTGATTCGATGCATCGTAGTTACTGCTATATGAGGTCCATAATAAATAAGGACAATAAAGATGTGGGAAAAACAGGTGTTGAGTGCCTTCATCTGGCCTTCTCTGGATGCGATGTTCAGTACTGCTTGGAATATCATCACATAGGAAATGACTATAAATAAGAAGTCAAATCCAAAGGAACAGATAACTAGAACCATCCCATAGAAAATATTAATTTTGACTTGGCCACAAGCTAACTTCATGACATCTGGGTGGATGCAGTAGGAATAGGAAAGTGTTTGTCCCTTGCAGAAAGGAAGTCTTTTAAGCAAGATAGGTAGTGGAAACATGAGTGCTATACCCCTGAGAAAAGCAGCCAGCCCCATTTTGGTAATGCACGAGTCAGTGAGAATGGACGCATATTGTAAGGGGTGACTGATAGCCATATAACGGTCAAAAGCCATAGCCAACAGAATTCCCGAGCCCATGGAAGAGAATGTATGAATGAAGAAAAGTTGGCTAAGGCAATGATTGAATGCAATTTCACAGAGGCCAAGGATAAAGACCTTGAGCACAGAAAGAAGTGTGGAAACAGACAGCATAATGTCGGCTCCAGCCAACATGGATAAGAAAAAGTACTGGGGCTCCTGTAGACTGCGTTCATTCTTCACCAAGTATAATACTATGCAGTTCCCCACCATTGTAATGATGTACATCAAACTCAAAAGTGGACCCAGCCACAGGCGTGCACCCCCTAACCCACGGAGGCCAGTAAGGATGAAGACAGCAGGTTGAAATGTGACGTTAGACTGAGGCATGGAAAAATGCAGTCTCCAATTCACAGCAGCCTCCTAGATGTGGATCCTCTGTAGAAAAAAAACAATACATCCAGTTCCAGTAACCATACATCAATGTCTTGTTTTCCAAAACATCAGAAATGCATTTAGTTTTATTTAGACATATATCAGTAATTATGAGGCACCAATTTATTCTTAGTTTCTAGCAAAGTTGATGTTGCTATGAATTTGCTCCTATAACTGCAATTCGGCATGATTTTAATAGTCACTTGTAGTTTAAATTTATATCTGGGTGATTTGATCTTGTTAATTCCAAAGACTTGTTTATAAAATGACTTTCAATGATTTCTAAAATATTACCTGCATAGTGTATATATTCTCGAGAATGAAAACTTAGTCCAACCTGTCATTCACTTATGCATTATATAAGTTAGGTTTAGCATAAACAAAATTATGAGAACTAAAAAATGTAGTACTATGAATAATAACAAAAGGAAACAAAAACTTTAAGTAAAATATCAAAACAGCATTACTACTTGGGTCATCATAATAAGAACATGATCACATTTGATTGCCATCTAGAAGTTCCTGAGAGACAAAACAATTTCATTAATTTTGACTGAAGTTACAATTACTAGTATACTGCACAGGCTATTGACCTAGCTTCAACATAGAAATACACCACAAGTTACTAACAAGCCATTAAATATGTATCTTCTCTAAGACATCCTGGGAAAACACACATAGGTGTTTAAAAGTATTCATTGCATAAAGTTGGTGAATAAGAGTGAAGAGGTAAATATCAAAATAACTGAAATCCACTGAAAGGACAGAGAATGAGATTGACCTCTCCTGGGAAAGCGCATAACATACTTCAAAAATGGAAAGGAAATACGTATGAGTGAAATGAAGGACATAAGGAAAATGATGGTGAACCTGGAAAAAATTTGCAGGGAATAGATTAGGAAGAACTCTGTAAAGACACAGAAGGTTGTTAGACATTACATCACAGATGATCCATTTGCACTTTAGCAAAAAATATGCTCTCTGTAAGTGAGATGGTTATATAAATATAAGCAAGAGATGAGTGTATAATCTATGAAAGAGTCACTGGAATTTTGATTAAGACTTGTCTATTCCACAATGGATAAAAACAGGTGGTATCAAACTTTCTTGAAAAGAGGGAACCAGATATTTGTTGTATATCCACTGGTAACACCCATTTTTCATGGTCTCCTTTATACCTACATTCCTTACCTTGTACATGTTCCTAAGAGTGTCCTCTCAGGTCAGAATTAAACATTACTGCCACATGTAAAGTTGTTAGAAGAGCATTATAAGTAAAACAAGAATTTTACCAGAGTTTATGATACTCATAGAATAAAGATAATTTTGGACTGATACTTGTTTAATGGTTTGTTTTGCTTCTTTTAAAAATTCTCAAGTTAATTTCATCTATGCTTCAGAACACAAAAAATTAGTTTACCTTTAAGTTTATGATTCAAGAGCCCAGGTAAAGCCCAACCTCCAGCATCAGTGTTTTTCTTCTAGAAGGGATATTTATTGCTTGGACTGCTAACCCCAGTGGAGGCTTGTGATATCACACACAGAGTTTCATCAATGTGGCCCTTGATACTTTCAATCCCCCTTACATGCACCACTCCACAGAGACCAACTTAATTTGCTCATACCCTACAACTTCCATGAATTAAATGAATGTTCAATGGACTCTGCATTGGAGATGATCAGATATACTAGCAACCACATCAATATGTTAAAAAAAAGTTAAAAAATAATTGGAAATGCTAGGACTGAACTTGACCAGTGAAGGCCAGATATAAGAGCTATTCTAGATAAAATTACAACAAATTTACTTAGCAAAGGTGAAAGAAAAGTGGTTGTTAACATTCAGTAACCCGTCAATGAATAAGTAGCAATGATTTATTCAGAAATATGAATTAGAATTCTCATACAATCATTCATTGGTTACATTTTCAGTTATAAATTACAATATTGTAATCTACCTTGAATTGCTGGAAATCACAATTATTAGGATATTTCAGTTACTATGGATTGAGTAGGCTCAAATGAGTAATATTGGATTAGTTGTAGTTTGATAATAAAAGGGTTTGAAGTCTGTAGGTTTAAGAAATAAATTTCAAGATGAATATTTCATTTACAATGTCTTATGCTTATCGTTGTTAAGTACCATTTAGTGGTCTCTGATTCATAATGACCCAATGTATAACAGCACTAAAACCATCTGATCCTGTGCCATCCTTAACAATCACTGCTAAGTTTATGCCCATTGTTTCAGTCACTATGTCAATTCATCTCAGTGATAATCTTCCCCTTTTTTAGTAACCTTTAGGTTTAAAAGGCGTGAAACACATTTCTAGGAACTGAGCTCTCCTGAAGACATATCCATAATAAGCGAGACAAAAGATCATCACCCTTGCTTTTAAGGATCATTCTTGTTATTCTATTACAAGACAGGTCTGATTCCATGGTAATTTTAGTACTTTTCACCAACAACGTAATTCAAATATATATTCTTTTGCTGTCTTCCTTATTCACTGTCCAACTTTCAAATTCATATTAAGTCATTGAAAATAATGTTACTTGGGTCAAGTGCATTTCAGCTGCTTCTTTTACACTTTAAGGCAGTCTTGGGTAGTTGATTTGTCCAATGCAATAAATCATTTGATTCCTGGCTGCTGTTTCCATGATCATTGATTGTGGACACAAGCAAACTGACGTCCTTGGCAACTTTGATCTTTTCTCTATTTATCGTGGTATTGTTTATTGGTCCAGCTGTGAAGATTTTTTTTTACACTGAGTTAAGTGTACTCATATATTCCCATTTGAGGATTTGATTGTGTCCTGTGTGAAGGGAAGGTGAAGAGTGAGAGCTATAGAAAGCAAACAAAAATCCTCTACTTAGATAAAACTGTAAACCTTTTATGAAATAAATTGTGGTAATGATTTCTTTTAGAAAAATACCAAACAAATCCTGAAGAGTTGGAGATGAAAGATTTCCCAAATGTCCAACAGTTCCAAGATGCTATTTCATTCTATTTCCTCCCAAGATCTTGAGTGCATTGCCTCACATCCCTGAGTTCTAAGATTCACTGCAACATCGCACAGACACGAAAAAACTCCAAGAAATTGTCCTACTTGGTTGAACCTATTGTTCAGTGCAAATCTGAAGGTCAAACGGAGACCAAATGCAGGCTCCAGAGTCAGGAGTAAACAATGTCCAAATGTCACAGCACAACCTCTTACATCTACCAATGGTCAGCCAGGAAATAGAGGTATGGCTTTTCAAGTGATATGGAGCAAAACTGAACAGTGACAGCATGATTTATACCCCTTCAAAGGAAAACAAACGATAGTGTCTTAAATCACACCCTCTGGTAATCTTAAAGATGCCACAAAAGAAATAAAGGGTATGAGTTGGTCCACACCCTCTATACAGTAGCATCCAATGATATCTCCAAGGATACAAAGAGTTTGACTTAGTTTATATCCTCTACTAATTCTGTCTAGTGGTATAGTGGAGAATATCCTCCAAAATGTGATTATATTCCTCGCCATAGGCTCAAGAATTACAACATATCACATAAGGAATTATGGATAAAAAGGACATATTAATTGACTGCAATTCACCTGTGATCTAGTGTATGACCTAAGGCAAATATGTGTCCTGTAAAAACAATTCTTTAAGGAATTTCTGGCAAGGGACTTCCAGCAACACAAGCCAGAGTGACTCCACAGAAATCAGTGCAGGAGAGTTACTAAGAGGGAAATGCCATACTGCCAGGTCACAGAAGCATTATAAAATTAAGAAGGCACAGATACAATAGGTTTTGAGGAGCTGGGGGCTTTTGGCTTACCACAGTGGAGGCCGGTTAGGGTTTAACCTTAGTCCCACCACTGGCTTGGCCAGAGTTGGGAACATTTGGAACAGGCTCAAGGCCTTTATCTCAACAGAGCCACAGCTTGCCACTGCCTTGGGGCAGGGTTTAAATGCCTCCAGCCCCAGGGTCAGGGATCAGCGCTCAGCTATATTGTTACTTTTTTTTCCCCTTTCTTCTCTCTTTTCCCCCACAGTCTCAGCAGGCTCAGTTTCTTTACTGTTTTTCTCTTCCCTTTTCTCTCACAAACCAGTGCCAACTTCCAGACCACTCCCCTCAGCCTAGGGAACTTATGCTTGCCCTCCATGCAGCTGGGAGACCTCCACCTTCTGCAGCATAACTAGAGTCTGGAGAAAGACTGTCCACCTTTTTATGGGTGAAATCCCCCTGCCCCCGCCTACCCTCCACAGCACTTAAGACATGACTGGGTAAATCCCTTCCACCTTGTTCCAGGGGAAATCCTTCCTGTGTGCCTGGGGGAGCCGATACCCATCTTATGTGGTCTCATATGACTGAAAGAACTTCCTCCCACCTGGTGTAGTGCCTCACACAGCCTAAGGCAACTTGACCAACACTTGCCAATGCTTCAAACTGCTGCAGGAACCTCTGCAGTGACCTAGCTGACCAGTGCAATTCCACCCCCTCCCCAATTGGAGGTACTTTACACCAAAGTGGGCACACCTACCTACTGTCTGTCACACTCCTGTTGCAGCAGGTACCCCGACAAGCCCTCTGCAGCAACCTAAGCTGCCATAGGCCACACCATCACACTTCTCATGAGAGCATCCAGTGCAGCACCATCTTCATGGGTACACAACCACCCAACCACCACACCTGAGAGGACGATCCAACTTTCCCTCCGAAGCCACAGGAGGATAAAACAGTAGGTAAATTCCATAGTGCAATTAGATATAGGCAGTTCGAAGAAGCATGCGTACAAGTTTCCCAGAGAGAGGCCAGTGCTCTTCAGCTCTCCGGAAAATGGCACCAGGCTCCAAATCAATGCAAACAGCAATCAGCCCCAACAATGTCAATGAAAAAAACAACAACAGGAAAAAACAAAAGGTAATGGCAGAAGATGCCCTGAAAATTACAATGTGCATAGAAGAAGCAGAAATTGATCTGCCACAGAAAAAAAACTTTCAGAATGATGTTTGGAGTCAAACAGGATATGACGGAAACAATACAGAAAAAGGATGAAATGATTGAGTAGATAAAGACCATACACCAAAGGGAAATACAAGAGCTTAGGGATGAGATAACAAAAGCCAGTAGCAGATTCATGGACTTCACCAATTGACTGGAGGAGGCAGAGAACTGCACCAGTGACCTAAAGGACATCCAAGCAGACTTTAACAAACGTGAACAAAAATCTAATAAGATCCTCAGAGAAGCTGAAGAAAATGTAAGAGCTATATGTGATCCTATAAAGTGGAACAACAGAATAATTTGATTATCAGAAGAAGACACACAAAGTAGTAATCTGCAACAATAGTGAGAGAATTCTTGGAGGAAAACTTCCATAGCTTAATGAAAGAAAACCAGGCAATGAATCAGGAGGATTAAAGAATACCAGCTAGACTGAATCTCAAGAAGTCACCAAGGCACATAATTGTTAAACTATCCAACATTGAGGAAAAGAAGAAATTCCCGAGAGCAGTTAGGGAAAAATAAGCAATCACATATGAAGATTCCCAAAAAAGAATATGTTCAGACCTATCAGCTGATACTATGAAGAAGAGGAGAGAATGGAGTAACACAGTCCCAAAATTGAAGGAAAATAATGCAAAACTAAAGATAACTCTATCCAGCCAAATTATCTATCAAGATAGATAAAGAGTCTTCCCAGACAAGGAAAACCTCAAAGAATATATAAGAAGAAACCCAGCCTACAAAAGATCCTTGCCGACCAGTATGGACATAAGAACAACACTCAACAAGCATAAATTAGAGACCACCACATAGCACGACCACACCCAGGGGCAAAAAAGAGAAAATAGGCTCCAAGTTAGCATTGGCTTAAGGGTAGAACGAAGTCATTATTGAACCCCGCCCCCCCCCCCCCCCACACACAGCATTGATACGAAAGGTAGGTAGGAAAACATGCAACACAAAGGTATAAGATTATATCACAGAGTTCACAGATGGAGGTGATAACCCTGAATAGTAATTGACTGAACTCAGACATTAAAAGACTGAGGCTAGTAGACTGACTTAGAAAACACAATCCATCAATCTGCTGCATAAAGGCAACACGTCTCAAAATTACAGACAAAAATAGACTGAGAATCAAAGGCTGGAATAAAAAGCATACCAAGTAAACAGCAATTCAAAAAAAAACCGGGGTTGCCATCCTAATCTCCGATAAAATTTACCTTTAAAGTGCAAACTATAAAAAGAGATAAGGGGGAAGCTATATAATGCTTAAAGGAATAGTAGACGAAGAACCACTAAGCATTTTAAACATATATTCCCCAAATGAGAGACACGCTAAATACATCAAACAAACACCACAAAAAATAAAAAAAGAAATCACAGGCTCAATAATTATATTAGATTACTTCAATATACAACTCTCTCACAAAGAGAGATCACAGGGAAAGAACCTCAACCAGAAGATTAGAGATCTAAACACTACAATGAGACAATTTAACCTGATAGATAGTTACAGAACTCTTCACCAAATACAAAACAATTCACATTCTTTTCATGCTAACATGGTACATATTCAATGATAGCCCACATGCTGGGGGCATAAATTTAAGCAAATTGATATCATACAAACCTCTTTCTCTCACCACTGTGCCATAAGACTGGATATCTACAAAAGAAGAAAACAAGGGCAAACAATTGGAGGATGAATATCTATGTATTATAAAAGGAGTGTATACTGGCTCAGATCAGAGATGAAAGTACATTTCTGGAAACCAAGGAGAAGGAGACCATGATGTGCAAAAACTTACGGGACACAGCAAAGTCAGTTATCAGAGGAAGATTCATAGCAATACATGCACACATGAAAAAGGAAGAGAGATTCATGACTGATATGCTGTCATAAAATGTGCAGCAACTAGAGCAGAGTCAATAGGACAAGCCTACTAATAGAAAAAGAATCATACAAATTAGGGCTGAGATTCAGGAGAGGGGAAATAAGAAAACTATGGAAAATATTAATGCTGCTATAAGTTGGTTCTTTGCAAGGATAGACAGAATTGACAGACCGCTGGCAAATGTAACCAAAGTAAGGAAGGAACAGATTTCAATAGCAAGGATGAGGGATGAAACAGGGACATTACAACACACCCTAATGAAATCAAAAGGTTAATTACAAAAGACTACAAATGACTGTACTCCAAAGAATTCAACAACTTTGAAGACATGTACAAATTCTTGGGAAAAAATCCCTCCCTAGACTATCCCCAATGGATATCAAGAATCTCAACAGGCCCATAGCAATAGAAGAAATAGACAAGGTTATCAAGGGATTACCAAAAGAATAATCCCCTCACAGCCAGATAACTTCTTCACAGGAGCATTCTACCAAGCATTCAGGGAAGAACTGACACCAATCCTACACAAACTCTTCCAGAACATAGAAAGAAAACTGCTGAACTCTTTCTGTGAAACTAGTATAACTCTGATACCAAAACCGGGCAAGGATCCCACACGAATCGAGAACTACAGACCAATACCGCTAATGAACACTGATGCATAAATCCTTAGCAAAATACTGTCAAATAGAATACAAATGTATATAAAACAAATAATTCACGATGACCAAGTGGGATTCTTACCAGGGATGCAGTGATGGTTCATCATATGAAAGACCATTAATATTATTCACCACACTGGCGTGAAAAACTATAAGAATTCTATAATATCAAATGACGCAGAAAAAGCATTCAACCATATCCAACACCAATTCCTGTTTAAGACACTAAAAAATATGGGAATGGGAGGAAAATTCCTCTATATAAGACCAGCTATATATGAAAATCCAACAGTCAATGTGGTAGTAAATGAAGAAAAGACAAAAGCAATCCCATTGGAAAAGGGGACCAGACAAGGAAGTCCCTTGTCCCCATTCATTTAATATCATACTGCAGATTTTAGCTAACATCATAAGGCAAAAAAAAGACATCAAAGGTATTTGACTGGGAAAGGAAGAGTTGAAACTATCATTATTCGCAGATGATAAAATCCCAATAGCTCCACAAGGGGAGTACTAGAAACAAAAGATGAATATGGCAGAATGCAGGATATAAGATCAACAAACAAAAGTGTATCAGACTTCTGTACACATCGGTCAGGCTACACAATAGGAAATCTAAAAGGTGGTATCCTTCACAATAGCCAAGCACAAATTGAAATATCTAGGGATATACCTGACTAAAAGAAGACAAGATTTGTTTGAGGAAAACTACAGAGCACTATTACAGGAAATCAAGAGTGACCTCAACAAATGGAAGCATATCATATGCTCATGGATTGGAAGATTCAATATAGTAAAGATGTCAGTTCTGCCCAGGCACTATGTCAATGTAAATCAATCTTGATTCAATTACCTTCATCTTTTTTCAAAGAAATGGAAATATTGATTACCAACTTCATATGGAGAGGGAAGAAGCCCAAAATTAGCAGATAACTCCTCAAGAAGGGCAGAGTGTGAGGGCTTGCTTTTATACAGCCACAGTGGCCAAAACTGCATGGTATTGGTATAATGACAACATGATAGACTCAAGGTTTTATTTTGAATTTTTTGCATTTCTTTTATTTTTCTTCAGTGTTAACCTAAATTTACCTATCAGAAATTAAGAGTCTGTTCCACAGTTAGTCCTTGACCCTGTTTCTGCTGCTTCTTCAGTTTCTCTTCATACAGATGTAGTCAATTTTATTTCTGTGTATTCCATTTGGAGAATGCATAGTTGACTTTTGTGTTGTTGGTAAAGGGCATTTGCAATTAAGAAGCCATTGGTCTTGCAAAATTCTATCATGCGATCTTTCAGCTTCATTTCTATCACTAAGACCATATTTTATAACTACTGTTCTTTCCTCTTTGTTTCCAACTTTCACATTCCAGCCAACAATGATTATCAATGCATATTGAATTTCTGACTGAAATTGTTGGTAGAATTCTTCGATTTCTTCATCATTAGCTTTTGTCTTTGATGTATACATTTGAATAATAGCTGATTGTGTCATCTCCATCATTGTAAACCATGTGATTATCTGATTCAAAATGATCAATTCCAATTCAATTCAGCTCATCAATGCCTATGGTATCAAATTTTATGAGTCCCATTTCATTTGTGATTGCTTCCTTTTTTCTAGATCCATGCTCAGCACATTCAAAGTTCCGATCATTAGCAGATTTTTGCAGCAGTTTCTCCTTATCTTGAGTTGTGCTCCATCAGCAAATGGCTATACTCCATGGGCTTTACCCTATGTTTCAAGTGCCCTCGGACCTGAGGATGCCATTCTTTGACATTTCTCTGACAATGTTCTTTCATTCTTTAGGCCATCAGTATCTAGCAATGTTTCAAAGATATGCATAAGGTTTTCAGTGGCTACATCTTCTGAAGAGGGCAGACTATTCCTTCTCTGTTATCTGATCTTAGTCTGAAATCTACACAGAAACATGTTCATTTGGGGTGACTCTGCTGCCATTTGAAATACCAGTACACTAATTTCCAGCATCACAGAAGCATATAATCCATGGTTTGACAAACTGACAGATAAATGGTGACTTGAGCTTTGGAAACCCTCTTTAGAGTTATGAGTAGCTACCAACTCAATGATAATGGATGACTGTAATGAAATTAATCACTTTTAATGGCCCTTCTAGACATAGTCCTCTAGTTTGTGAATGACTTATCATTCCTGGTGTCTACACCTTCAGTTATAGCTTGTGTTAGAATAAGAACTAACTTCAGATTTAAGCTGTTCTATTAACACAGCAGTTCTCAATCTGTGGGTTGTGACACCTTTGGTGGTCAAATGACCCTTTCCCAGTGGTTGCCCAATTCATAACAGTAGCAAAATTACAGTTATGAAGTAGCAACAAAAATAATTTTATAGTTGGGAGGTCACTACAACATGAGGAACTGTACTGAACGTTCATGGCATTAGGAAGGTTGAGAACCACTGCCTTAACAGGTCATATAGTTAAGGATTATGTCAACTTGGAGAGGTCAGGATTCTCAGTAAGTTGACAGCTGTGGACTCTCCCTTGATGTGAATGAACATAATGGAATAACTTCTATATATTAGGATATGCTGTGAACAAAAAAGCAGTTCTGGGAAGATTAAGGTGTAGTACTACCCCCCTAAACCAGGTCACAAAACTGATGTAATTGGAAGGAAGTTTCATGGGGTATGTGGTCTACTCCTTTAATGGTTTACACTGTATGGAAGCTAGCTCTCCTTGATGCTTGAATCCTGCATCTGTCTGACCATCTTTGGTTTTTTGGACTTGAGAGAGTGGCCCATAATATGACCTGCCAACCTTGGATTCATTTGACTCTAGCCATGAACCTGACCTCTGTGCTTGTATGCATCTGCCTCTGTCTCTACCTCCTCCAGCCTGTGCCTTTCCTGCTTCTATATTCACCTTCCAGCTCCGGTATATCAGCCTTGGCAGCTAGATGAATCAAGAAAAGCCTCCAACTTAACATCTGACCAAAGACTTGATCTGGACTGTACTTAGCCACTGTGACTACTATATGAGTCATTTTCTTGATAGAAATTTATTTCTTTATATATGCATATAAGCATAATGATTTTGCTTCTCTAAAGAACCCAGCTGGACATTGAATGAGGATAACCAAAGAACAATTAATACCCTTGAATTGCGTTGCTGACAAAGAATATTGAAACTATCATGGCCTGCCCAAAGAACAAACAATCTACTTTTGATGTAGTACAGTCAGAGTGATACTTAGAAGTAAGGATGGCAAGACTTCACCTTACATACTTTGGACATGTTGTCAGGAGAGAACAGGTCGTGCAGAAGGACATAATACGTGGTAAAGTAGAAGGGAAACAAAAAAGGAACACTTTCAATGAGCTGGATTGACACAATGGGCTCAAGCATAGGAAAAACTGTGGGGATGATGCAGGACAAGGCAGCGTTTCATCCTGTTATGCATAGGGTCACCGCCAACTCAATGGCAACTAACAACAACAGCAAAGAATACAGCCTGGAACAATAGGAAAACCAACAGCTGCCTTCTTAATTGAGAAAACAGATTAGTCATAAAACTAGTTAACACTAGACCTAACCCCACTAAAATCTTCAGAAGTGATCAAAATATTTTTTTTACCTAGCCTTTTAACATCAGAGGGGAAAAAAAATCACACTTCCATCAAAGCCTCAGATATAGGTATTGTGCTGTTTTAATTAATGTTCTCTGTTTTATCTCTCTAATTTCTAATATCCATTGCAAGGGATACACAGAATTCATGGACAAAATTCATATCAAAGCATTTATTAATGAAGCTAATTTATAATACTGGTGGGGAGTGCTCAGGATTCAGTTGTTTATTAGGATATGCTATAAAGTTCTTTAGTAATAAATGCCCAATGCACCATACCACTCTGCTGTAAGTCTCAACCTGAAGGCATCCATCTCAAGCTCTGTAGGTCAGCAAACCCAGCTCGCTGAATTAAGTGCCCTGAGGCACCCCACTCCAAAAGGTAGCCTCCTATATAAAAGCACTCAGCTTTATTTTCTCCATGGGTTGTGAAGTCTATCACTCTGTGCCAAGCCCCAACTCCTGGTTATGCTACTGTTTCTCTTATGTTATAGCTCTCTTCTGCATCTAGAAAGCTTATTATACAGGAATTTCAGGTCTAAGGGCAAGTTCTGCTCCTGACTCTTGCTGATAATAAAATCCTTCCTCTTGCTTCTCAGAGGGCTAATTTTACACACAGCAGAATAGCACTGCATGAAATCCTGTTCCCAGTTGGGAAATCTCAGGTGAATCCTATCAGTATCTTTTCCTTTCATCTTATCAGACCCACACAGACTAAGGTCACTTTGTGGAGTTGAGAGACTGATGAGAAAAGCCACATTGAATAACTCACTCTCCCTGTAGGCACGATGTCATATTTGTTTTTAAATAATTTTATTGGGGCTCTTACAACAATCCAAACATGCATCCATTGTGTCAAGCACATTTGTACATTTGTTGCCATCATCATTCTCCAAACATTTTCTTTCTGCTTGAGCCCTTGGTATGAGCTCCTCATTCTTCCCTTCACTCCGCCACCCACCCTCCCTCATGAAACACAAATAATTTCTAAATTATTATTAATTTTTCATGTCTTACACTATCCAACATCTCCCTTCACCCTATTTTCTGTTGTCTGTCCCCTGAGGGCGGGGGTTATATGTAGATCATTGTGATTGGTTCCCTCTTTCTCACCCACCTTCCCCTTACCCTCCTGGTATCACTCTCATTATTGGTCCTGAGGGGTTTATTTTCCTGGATTCCCTGTGTTTCCAGTTCTTTTCTGTACCAGTGTACATCCTCTGGGCTAACCAGATTTGGGATCATAATAGTGGGGATGTGGGGTTGAGGAAGCATTAAAGAACTTGAGGAAAGTTGTATGTTTCATTGATGCTATACTGCACCCTGACTGGCACATCTCCTCCCCACAACCCTTCAGTAAGGGGATGTCCAGTTGCCTACAGATGGACTTTGGGTCTCCACTCTGCACTCCCCCTCATTCACAATGATATAATTTTTTTTCTTTGATGCCTGATACCTGATCCCTTTGACACCTCGTGATCACACAGGCTGGTGTTCTACTTCCATGTGGGCTCTGTTGTTTTCTCAGCTGGATGGTCGTGTGTTTATATTTTGATAGCTGGGCACCATCAGCTTTCTTCACCACATTTGCTTATGCACCTGTTTTGTCTTCAGTGATCATGTTGGGAAGGTGAGCATCATGGAATGGCAATTTAATAGAACAAAGTGTTCTTACATTGAGGGAGTACTTGAGTGGATATCCAATGTCCATCTGCTACCTTAATACTAAACCTACAAGTATATGTACATAGATAATTTCTCCATTGTCATATATAAACATATTTACACATATACATGCCTGTATTTTGACTGTTATAAATCCCATTTACCTCCTAATTCTTTCCTCTGTTTCCTTTTACTTTCCTCTTGTCCCACTATCATGTTCAGCCTTCATTTGGGTTTCAGCAATTCCTCTAGGTTACATTGCCCTTGATCAAGCCCTACCAGGTCTCCTAGTCCCTCCTCACCATCAATTTTGGATCACTTGTTGTTCCCTTGTCCCTGGGTTTGTTAACACCCACTTCCTTTCCCATGCCTCCCCTTCTCGTATGTTCCCCCAGAACAACAGGTCCAGTTATGTTATTTTCTTTTCCAGATTGTTTATCCTCCCTATCTTATCTAAATAGATCTACATGGAATAATAATATGTACACAAAAAATAACTGAGCAAAACAAAGCAACAAAAGAAAAGAAAACAACAAAATAAACCCAACAACAATAACAAAAAGAAAAGCCTCTAAATAGTCCAAACCTGTTTGTTGACCTTTTGTGCCCTTCTTGACTGAGAAGTGTAGAAGACTAGTGCAGAGCCACTGGTGATAAACACCAAATAGATGTCGGTTACCACCCTAAAAGACTGCCAGCCTAGGACTCTCCTAAGCCTCTTGATGTGGGTCTAAGTGCTCTTTTGTCCAGTTAAGCAAGCACAACCTTTCTTTCTAATTGAGCATTTCACACCGCTGCACTGAGCAGCATTTTTCACAGTTTGGTCTCTTGCTCTGGGTTTTAAACCTCGTTTGCCTACTCTTGATCTCTGTTTTTGAGAATATAGCTGGCAGCCTATATCCTGACTTGATTCATCAGTTTATAAGCATTGTGAGTCAACAGAGACAGTTTTTGTCTGAATGAGGATGATCCACTTGATCTTCACATTGGAAGTGGCTAGCCTCCATGACTATATAAGTCATTCTGTAAATAATTCTTAGAGTCTATGAGATATTACAGCAAATTGCAGAATCATGGCAATGAGAGAATATATGAAGAGATAATGGTGTTTGATAATAGAGATACTGTAATATTATATCAATTTAGAAAAGTCAGACATTTGGGACATTTTTAATGTCCATCTCACTGGGATCAGTCTTATATTAAACTTAAAAAATAGATTCATTTTTGCATCTTTTTAATATTTTTCCAGAAACCTTAGATGCCCCATTGTGTAATAGGCCCTCGTTTGTATATTGCCCAGTTTCAAAGATTATAGAACAAAAGTCAATTTTGCTTCATCTATGCTTTCCAATCTCTAGACTATTTGTACCAATTTTGTATTCATCTTTCTATAAGAAATGATTTTTGCCGGAGGTAATAGATTGGGTGTATGATTCTAAAAGAAGAATCAGAGATCACTTAAGGGGCTGTGGATTTATTTGTTTGTTTTTGGTGATGCTCCTTCAATAATCTTCTGTTTCTTTAACTCCACTCAAAATAAAACAAACCCACATGTCTCATTTTCCACCAAAAGTGATATGGCTGGGCTGTGTGCTAAATAGTGTTTTTCTCTTTGCTTCGTCAGATAATTTTCCACAGGATTCCAATTGAAATCAACATTTTTAACAAGGTACTTAAAAATCAAACGAAGTAACTCAAAATTAAAAAGTCAGTCTCTTGTACACATGTACACACACACACACACAATAAATCTATCAACTTGAATGGTCAAATTATAAGACTGATTTTGCTAAAAATTATTGTGTCCAAAAGGAATTAAGGACAATTGGCTGGGCTGTTTTTCTCACTTTCCATTCTTCAGCCTATTTTCTCAGGGGAATGTGTGATGCCTCAAGGTATTGTAAAGTATGGTCATTCCTCAAGGGATGTGAGTGAGACAAAGGACTGTAATTTTTCCGCCTAGAGGAGGAATACATACACAAAGCAGTGCCCTCTGTACTACCAGGTGCTTCCATCTTTTTTAGATGCCATGGCCCCAAATGTTGCCTGACCTTTTCTTCTAAACACTGTGGTGTGGGTACTTCAGAGCCGTGAGTTATAACAGCTCAAGGTAAGTCCAAGGGAGATGGGCAAACTAGTTAAAGATGGAAGCACTAAAATGCTGTTATAGTGGTTGAAATCGAGGGAATAAAATCATTTTGAAAATTTGACCCTTCATTTTTAACTCTCTCTTTTAAAATTTATTTTGCCTTTACTTTTCATTCTTTTCACTAACCCAAAATAAATGGGAATAAATATTCAGAAAAATTGCACTTCCCACTCAGTTTTCTTTTCTTTTGTTTTTATGAACATCATCAGTTCCACAGGCTCATTATCTTTCATTTATCAAACATGGTTACATTTTTATAGGTAAGGTTTGCAAATATTTGATCATGTCAGAGACTGTGTTAAATTACTTTACTGAATTGCTTTGTAGGAATAATTGAGGATAACAAACGAGATGAGAGCTATAAGCCAATTGTCTCACGATTAATTCATAAGGTCTTGGTCCTCTTCAAACAAACATTGAAGATCCTCAACAAGCTACAGAAATAATTCAAAGGGATCCTCCAAAGCCTTAAATTGGTTTGGAAAAAAGGAGAATTCTATATCTAAATATTTTTTTTTCCTTCCCAAAGTTCCTCCTGGGTAAGTACATGGCATAACAGGTATTTGTGAAAGTTCAGGCAAACTTTACAGTAATTCCATTTATGTATGATGTATATTGTGACATAAAAGTTCATAATTTTCAAACTTAAAAAGTCATAGCGACCCAACAGAGCAAAGAGAACTGCTTCTGTGGGATTCTGAGACTGTAAATCTTCGCAGTAGAAAACCTCATCTTTCTCCAGGAGAGCAGCTAGTGATTTTAACTGTTGACCTTGTGGTTAGCAGCGCCACGTGTCACCTAGAATCAAAATTATGAAAGAGAAATGCGTCATCTGATTCTAGGAGATCCATTCATTGAACTGAAATAAAGACTAAGTAGCTTCTTAAAGACACAAAATTAGTACATTAGGGACAAAATTTAGATGTGAGTATCAATAACCTTACATTTTAATCTCTTAAACTCTATTTCAAATTGTTTTACTTGTTCCACTTATCTTATGAAAAATTATTTTTTTGAAAAATTATTATTGTTTTTGCTAAAACACATTTTATATTTTCAACTACTAATCTCTTTATATTCATTCACTCTTACATACTTATGTTTATATTCCCAACCCTGATGTCCTGTTTTGAGAAGCCATATTTACTAAGAACCATTTTTATCACCAAGTACAATATGGGAGATTTCTCAATTATCCAGCTTTAAGTATTTATTTGCTTGCATTTATTACCTCTTCATTGAAATCCTAATTTTTGAGGACAGTCCACTAATATATTTTCTTTTATTCTTAATATCCCAGTGTTTCCTGCTTCACTATTTCCTATTACAAATTCCTGAGTATGGACATCAATTATATATTACTCCTTAGTTTAATCCCCTTTATGTTTTCCATTAGGCCATTGGCTCCACATTATAACTACCATCTGCATGTGAGTGATATCCCCTTCATTCAAAATAATTTCTTCCTCTATACTTAATATAGTGTCTCTAACAACCATCAAGTCATTAAGGACTTTGCTACTAAGTAAAATATTTTCAAAGTTTATTATTTTCTAACCTTACCTACTCTGGTCCTACTCTGAATCCTCTGACTCATCTCTTCAAGTCTCTTTTGACTCAGGAAGCCAGGCTCAAAATTTTGGTGTAAACTGAGAGAAAAGGGACCTCATTCTTCAATTATAATTAACATAACTAATTAAAATATTTTTTTTCTTTAACAAAGCATTTGACTATGGTGATCCTTACTGTATTACATATTTATTAAATTGCTGTCGTTTAACATCCTAATGAGTCCAAGAATTGTCAAGGAGTTTGTCACAAATGTAAGTTACCTTTCATTCTAATACTTGGTGGATTCTTTTTTAATCAAACTTCTTTATTATCCTTAACTATACGTGGTTTCTGAATTCAGTTAATAATTCCACAACTTTAGTTTTAACAGAACTATATGCCATTTATGTCTTTACTTTACCTTTCCTTTCTCTAAGCTCTTTATTCTTTTCAGGAAAACACTGCCAATGTATTTAAATAAATTAAATTTATTTAATTTCCCTCTACTTTTGCTGTCATGACTTAATTGATAAGAATTTATAGTTAATTTATTCTCCTCAAATCAAATATATTGACACATAGGGCTGTTAACCACAAGGTCAGTCGTTCAAAACCACCATCCATGATGTGGGAGAAAGACAGGCTTTCTACTCCCATAAAGAGTTAAAGTCTCAGAAACCTGCAGGGGCAGTTCTATCCTGCCCTACAGCGTCCAGATGAATTGGTATGGACTCAGTAGTAGTGAGTGAATTTCCATTTAATATTCTACATTTTCTATGAATCTTATTGAGACACGTCACAGACTTGCCTTATTTTAAATCATATCACTAGTATCCCTTGTTATATTTGAATGATGGCCTTTTGGTCTATGTACAAGTTCCACATGAGCAAAATAAAATGTTCTGTAAATCCTAGTATTTGCAATGTTACTCAGTTTTTAAGGATACAGGCAGTCGGATGCCTTTACATGGTCAATGAAACATAGGCAAACATCTTTCTCTTATTCTCTGCTTTCAGTCAAGATTCTTCTTCTCTACTGGCACTTCCAAGTCAATGTTCTGATTCCTTAATTTATAATCATCTTCAGAAAAAATTTATTTATGTGTGATATTAATGATGTTGTTCAATAGTGTACAAATTCTATTAGGTCACTTTTATGGATGGGCACACATATGGATCTGTTATAGGTAACCTGATAGACAGTTGCTCACCATAGGAATAAACATATAATAGTGAATCCTTCTAGTATTGCATTGTTTGTTGAAACTTTTCAGTGGTCTTGTTTTTGCCAAGGCCTTCAGTGAAGCTTGAACTCTTTCCTTCAGTCCCATTGGTTCTAAACCATTCAGTATCATTGGTTAATCATGTTCTACATACTTTGGACATGTTGTCAGGAGCACATGTGAGGATGTCATAGAACCAGGGAGCGTTTCACTCTGTTGTGTGTAGTGTTGCTATGGGTCAGGACTTACTTGGTGGCATCTGAAAACAACAACCTCCTGAAATAATTAAACATCCTACATTTTTGGTTCAGTGACTCCCTTTATTTCTTCCATCTTCTTTTTCATCCTTTATGCTTTTTAAATTATTGTTTTATTAATTATTATATTGGGGGCCCACACAACTCTTATCACAATTTATGTATCTATCCATTGTGTCAAGCACATTTATTGCCATCATCATTTTCAAAACATTTTTTTATACTTTAGTGCTTGGTATCAGCTTCTCACTTTTTCCCTCCCTTTCCACCTTCCCTCCCCTTTGAACCCTTGATAATTTATAAATTCTTATTATGCTTTTTAGAATAATGTTTCCATGGAATCTTTTAATACTAGAACTTCTGTCCTGATTCCCCCCAGTTATTACATCTGGAGTCATGCAGAATGTTTTCTTTCTGTTTGGTTTTATAATTCTAGTTTGCTCCCCCCCCTCACATTTGATTATAAAATTTAGTTTATCTTTGAAATCTTTTGTTCGATTCTTTTATTTATTTGTCTTACTTTTGCTTTGACTATATTATGTTCAAGAGCAAGTTTGTCTCTTCTGATATGCATTTTTATCTTTTTTTGCTGAGGCTTATCCAACAACATTTGCAGCAATGCATGGACAGGGAACTGCCGGAAACTCGGGTCAGTTTCATAAGTGGACATGGAACAACAGATATAATTGCTGATGTCAGATGGATCTTGGCTCAAAGCAGCGAATACCAGAAAGAGGCTTACTTATGGTTTATTGACTAGGCAAAGGTACTGGACTGTGTGGACCATGATAAACTATGAAAAACTTTAAGAAGAACAGGAATTGCAGAACACTTCATCCTTCTCATTCAGAACTTGTATATGAATCAAGAGGCAGTTGTACAAACAGAAATAGGGGATACTGGGTGTTTGAAAATCAGAAAAGGTGTACATCTGGGTTTTATACTCTCACAGTACTTACTCAATCTGTATGCTGAGCACATCATCAGAAAAGCTGGCTTCTATGAAGAACAATATGGCATCAGAACAGGAGGGAAACATTAAAAACCTGTGATAGATGACACAACCTTGCTTCATGAAAGTGAGGAGGACCTGGAGCACTTAATGACGAAGACCCAGGAGTGCAGCTTTCAGTATGGGTTATAAATCAATGCAGAGAAGACAAAAGTATTCACGACTAGACTTACAGTTTACCTCGGGATGAATGGAGAAATATGAAAGTTGTCGAGGAAGACGAAGAAGAAACTATGCATCTGAATTGCGGAGCTGGAGAAGAATACTGAAGGTGCCATGCACTGCTGAAAGGACAGACTGATCTCTCTTGGACGAAGTAGAACCAGAGAACAAGATGAAAAAGTTGGGAAAACATAAATTGTGCATGCATAGCTATTAGTGAATGAAATAAATCTACAGCGCATGGCATTTTTAAGTATACACGTAAAATAGTTGTGATACATAGCAGAATATCTATATAGTAAGTTGGATAACTGTGGACCATATTGATGTTAGACACATGGGGAAATATGAGAAACTAAATGATTATTTATCCATAAAAAGAACTGAAAAAAGACACAAGTCATGATTTGATCATGACATATCCGTGATCACAGCTTTGCTATACATAAATCAGCCACTCATTTGTGATGTTCATAAGATTTCATTTGGCCCAATGTTCTCAGCATAAAAACAAAAACCAGAGAAATAACAGATATATCCAGTAGTCTTACTGTTGAGTTTGTGCTTTGGCCTGTATGTATACTGGTGTGGGTACGATATTAGCCCCAGTTGCCTTCAATATTTTAGACCACCTTAATAGAATATCAACTTTGATCTTTCTAATCACCCATCAGCAGAGAAAATATGAATAATGTAGAACTGAGAGGTCAGACACCATGACTCTTCTATCTGATTTTACTACTGTTCTAAATCTGTTAACCTATCTTTCTCCTATCAATAGTTCTCAATAGATGTTATGAATTGCCTGAATGAGCCATGTGAATAATACATTTTAATTGGTTCTATGAGCCTTTCTGTTCAATATACTTTGGCATAGATTGTCTGGTAGTGTATTCTTGGCATATTGGCATTGTTGGCAGTGTTGTTAAAGCCACAGTGTCAGTTCACACTGTTTAGGGTCTTCCTTTTTTCTCTGACTCTCTACTTTTTGTGACATGATATAATTCTCTAGGAAATGTTCCCTTTTCAAAATGTGTCCAAAGTATTTGAAATGCAGTTGTGTTAGCCTTGCTTTGAAGAAGCATTCTGGCTTACTGCTTCTACTAAGAGATCAGTCATACTCAATTTATTCTGTATGCCTGTAATTAGTCGGCCTCTAGTTGTAGACTCTTTATTTAACCACGGAATACATTTGCATGAACTTTATTATTTGATCCTCTTGTACATGTTCTCTTTTTTAGGTTTGACCATTATGTCCATGTTCAATGGCAGCAGCTACCAGCCACAATTCTTCCTTCTTTCGGGCATCCCAGGGATGGAAGATGCTCATATATGGATCTCCATCCCACTGAGCATCATGTACATAATTGCCATTCTTGGAAACAGTATCATCATTCACATAATACGGAAAAACTCCAGTCTTCACGAGCCCCAGTATATATTTCTATCTATGTTGGCAGCTACAGACACAGGCATGTCAGCCTCCACATTGCCCACTGTTCTTAATGTCTTCCTTTTTAATCATCGAGAGATTGAGTTCCATGGCTGTCTGGCTCAAATGTTCTTCATTCATACTTTCTCTTCCATGGAGTCAGCCATCCTGCTGGCCATGGCATTTGACCGTTTTGTGGCCATACGCAACCCATTGCGCTACACTGTGGTCCTGACCCCTTCTCGAATTACTCAGCTGGGGTTGGTAGCTGTGACGCGGGGAGTGGCATTAATGGCTCCCCTGCCTATTCTGCTCAACCGACTTCCCTTCTGTAAAAGCGTCATCCTATCACATTCTTTCTGTTTCCACCCTGATGTGATGAAGTTGGCTTGTGGATCTATTCATGTCAATGTCATCTATGGACTGACCTTGGTTCTTTGCTCATTCGGTGTTGACTCTGTCTTTATTGTCCTATCCTATGCTCTAATCCTGAAGACAGTTATAGGTATTGCATCCAGGGAGGGAAGACTGAAAGCACTCAACACTTGTGTTTCCCATATTCTCACTGTCCTCATATTCTATGTCCCACTTATTGTTCTAGCCTTAATCCACAGGATAGGCAAGTACCACTCCCCTCTCCCCCATGTAACCATGTCTAACATTTTTCTTTTTCTTACACCTGTCCTCAACCCATTGGTGTACAGTGTGAAAACAAGACAGATTAGGAATGTGCTGTGTAGACTATTTGCACTTAAGGTGGGATGAAAAGCAGAGTGAGTCTCCTTAAGAAATTGATTTGAAGGTACCAATATATTGAGAACAGAAAGCATACATTCTTTTCCATATATCTGAAGTACTTTCTTTGGTACATCTCTGCACAGTTCTGCTATAAACTTCTGGAAATATGAAAGCTCCTTCTAGTTTTAAATCTTACATGGTGAAAGATTTTTGTGCATTCATGCTAGACTAAGTATCCAAAGGGTTTGTACCATTTACCATAGGGTAGAGTGTTTCAATCTAAATAGTGCTTCAACTGTTTTCAATATGAGGGTCTCTCATATATGCATGTACTGTGGCTTAAATCTGGTTAAAACTAAATATTTAAATTGTTATACAGATATTTATGATTGAAGTGAAGTTTAAAATACTATAAAGATAAATGTTTCAAATGACAAAACAAGATTTAATTTTTATTTATTTAAATAAAATTATTTTAAATGATTTGTTTTAAAGTATTTATTCTGTGATTATCAAAATGTAAGTGTTATATAACACAAAATATAAAATATAAGAGAGACAAAAATGATAAACTAAAGGAAAACTATAATAAAGCCATGTGTCTAAAATCTGTCCTATGCAATTTATATTTCATTTCTTCATATATTATTCTATTAAACTCAGTTTGGTGAAAATAATCATGTAATTAGTAAACTAAAGGCAATACTCTGCAATTTAAGCATTGTATCATGTAAGGAGTTATCATGATATAGGCAAGTCAAAAATAGACTTCTGACTAGAAATGTCTATAAAAAAAGTTAAATTGTATCTTAAAATCAGTGAAGTATCTTAGGAGTCAGAATACTTTTGAAGGTATCCGTTACATTTACAAAATGAGTTCCCATTAAAGATAAAATGTAAACTTTAAAATAATCAACTTTTCCATTCTGTTAATGTGTTGCAGATTACTGCTGAATGAATGTTTTTGGAACTTTGATAAATTTTCGAGAATCCACGATGATTATCCTTATTGTTCACCTCACACTTTCAAGAAGCATATCCTAATAAATCCAGACTTCACTGAGTTACCTTTTCTGAGTTCATTTGAAAAGTTTAACCATGTCACATAATCTCATATCACACACACACACACACACACACACACACACACACACACACACACGGGAGTTCTCCCCAAATAACAGAATTGTTTTCAAAGCTACATATTTAATTTTTTTAACAAAATAACATCACCTTCAAAGTAATCTTCCTTACACTTAATACATTTGTCAAATCTTCTATTTTATTCTTGGAAACCTCCATTGTTATGTTATTCACCTCTTCTAAGTTGTCAAATTGCTGTCCTTTCATGTCCCACTGCATTCACAGAAGCATAAAAGAAGTCTCACGGAATGAGGTCAGGTGAGTAAGGTGTGTGGGACCAGAGAGGTATGATTTTTTTTTTGCCAAAAACTGATGCACTGAGATGACTCCGTGAGCCGGTGCATTGTCATTGTAGCAAAACCAGTCTCCCTTCTGCCACAGATGAGACTTTTTGGTCACACAATTTTATACAATTTTTTCAGAATCTCTAAATAGAAAGCTTGATTACAGGCTGACGAGGTGGAATGAACTCCAAATGCACTACGAATCAATATTTTTTTCACCCTTTCAGAAATTTGCAGACGTACAGAATGAGGTTTGTTATTAATGAACATTTCACCCTTTATGAAATGAGAAAACCACTCATTTTTCAACCACTTGAGTTTTTCCCATAGCACTGTCCTTGTAATCTGTGTTTAAAATCACAAGAGTTTCTGAAACATTTTTCCCAAGCAGGAAACAAAATTTCACAGCTGCACGTTGTTCTCTTAAGTTGGCCATCATCAAAAACAAGGTTTGAGCGAACTACTGTTACCAAAATATTCACTGCGACCGGAGAGAACCTTCCCAAGGCACCCACTGGGTGGGTGCACTAGCTCAGAGTGAGTTGCTGGATGCTCACCTAGTGGAAAAAAAGTGTACTATGGAAACTCCACGCAGGGAAGCTTTTTTCTGTTTTTTTTTTTTTTTTGCGGGGTATCCTTTTGTGTGTATATATATATAAACTATATATATATACCCATATATACACGTTTTTTCATACCAAATTAAATAAATGGCCCAACTCTGCTCATAGGAATCGGTTATGTGAATGAGCTATGTGAATATCATTTAATCTCATGTATAAATTTGATGCATATATATTAGAGGACATTTCAGATATTTTTATTGATTATTTGAACTCTTGTTTACGAATTAATCTAAAACTTTGAGAAAGTGCCTTCAAATTCTTTCTTATAGCTTCACATGTAGCCCTGGTGGCTTCACAGTAAGTGTTGGGCTGTGATCTACTTGGTCAGCAGATCAAACCCACCAGCAGCTCCAAGGGAGAAATACTGAGCTTCTTAATTCTTTACACAGTTACAGTCTTGGAAACCCACAGGGGGTAGCTATGAGACAACATTGATTCAATGACAGCACATTTGTTTCTTTTGGAAAATTTAGTCTCTTTCATTTACTTGTTACCTTGATCTCAGTGGGTCAATTGTTCATTTTTTTTAATGACTCTAAGTTGGCTCCAGAAGAAGATGGGTCACTTTGATTTTCTTTTTAAACTGTTTCAGAGGTTCAAAAAATAGGAATGAAGCATTTTTTTCCATATCAAAGTATTGGCATTAGACTTTAACCAAAAAGATGGCAGTTCAAACCCACCAATTACTCCTTAGGAGAAAGATGAGGATGTCTTCGCCTATAAATATTTAGTCCAATGAACCCTCTATAGAGCCACTGTAAGTCAGAATTCAATTGATGGAGTAGGTTCCTTCTTTATTTTCATTTTGGAAACCTTTAATATGGAATAAGAAACAAACTATTCATACAGTGTTCATTCTGGATTAATAAGTCAGATGTCTTAGAATAACCGTTTCTCAAAACACAATAGATTATTTCTTTTCAAATTTCTTTACGTTTGTCTATAACCAGAATTTTTACAACACTAACCAAAATCCATCTATAAGAAATAGTAAAAATAGCAAACATGTCAACCATAATAGGTGCCTAAAATCAAGCATCAGGGACAACCAAGAACACGTGACATCTTGGATTCTCGGTAAAGCAAGTCTTCTATTGATTTTTTATAATTTCGAGACAATGCCCCCTCCCCTTTGCAGGGAAGAGTTATTTTCATTTGGCTCAGTTTCAAGAAAACACAGAGCTTGGATTCTTCTTGCCATTTTGCCTTACACTAGATGGTAAAACACAGCTATCATTCATTGTGATGATGCTTATTATTCATTTAAGTATCCCATCTCCCTTCCACATCTTTCGTTATATTATGCATTTTTGAGGGGAAGAGTTGCACATTTTCCATTTTTAATTATCGTGTTTAGCAATCCGCATGGATACAGAATCAATCCTCATGCAAACAACAGTCAAAAAATCAAAGGAAGCATTGCATTTGGTAAGTCTGATGCACAAGATCTCATTAAAGTGTTGAAAAGCAAGAATTTTGTGTTGAGGGCAAAGCTATACCTGACCCAAGCCATGTTGTTTTCAATCACCCTTTTTCATGTTAAGGTTGCACATTAAATAAAAAAAGACCAAAGAAGAATCAATACATTTGAATTTGAATTATGGTAATGGTGACCAATATTGAAAGTAACATGGAGTGCTGCCAAAGAATAAACAATTATGCCTTGGAAGAAGACAGCTAGAATGCTCCTCAGATATAAGGATGATGGGATCTGTCTCACATACTTTGGGCATGTTATCACCAAAGACCAGCCCCTAGTGAGGGCCATCATGCTTGCTAAAATATAGCGGCAACAAAAAGAGGAAGTCGCTTACTCAATGGATTGACCCAATGGCTGTAGCGAAAGGCTCAAACAATAAGACCCGTTGTGATGATGGTGCGATATCGACTGTGTTCAGTTTGGTTATGTATAGGGTCACTATGAGCCCGAACTGACTCAACCGTACCGGTGCCTAACAACAATTCCATACTGCTTGGCACATATCAGAATTGTGAATCGCATTTTAAACTCTTTGTTCTCCCACTGAAGAAAAAATCTCACTCTCCAGCAATGACTCTTTGTACCCAAAATCGCTTACGTAGGGCAGCCTGGATCTGTCGAGATTTAAGGCTATAAACCAGGGGGTTCAGCACAGGTGTCATGAGGAGGTAGGTGTTGCTCATAGTGGTATATAGAATTGGTGAAGTGTCCTGAGCAAAGCGATGCAGTACTGCCAGACTGATGAGTGGCAGATAAAACACAAACACTGTGCATAGGTGACAGGCACAGGTCTGCAGTGATTTCCAGTTTCTCTCCTGGGTCCCCAGCTTCATAATAGTGCCCAATATCTTCATGTAAGACACTAGGATGAAGACAGCATCCACTGCAAATGTGCAGAGCACAAAAACCAATCCGTAGACACTGCTGAAGGTGACATCCCCACAGGCCAAGTTCAACATATCTGGGTAGTAGCAATAGGAGTGTGAAAGGATGTTGGCTCCACAAAAAGGAAAATTCTTGAGAAAAAGAGGCAAAGGGATCAACAGAGTGACACCTCTGATGAGAGCAGCTACGCTAAGGCAGACAACAGAAGAGTGTGTCAGGATCCTAGTGTAGTTTAGCGGAGCACAGATGGCCACCAAACGGTCCAAAGCCATGGCCACCAGGACACCTGATTCTACCGAGGACAGGGTATGGATGAAGAACATTTGAGTCAGGCAAGCATCCAGACCAATGCGGTGCACATCAAACCAGAAGATAGCCATGACACTAGGCATTGTAGTCAAGGAAAGACCCAGGTCAGTGAGAGCGAGCATGGCCAAGAAATAAAACTGAGGTTCATGAAGGTTTTGATCTGCTCTAACTAGGATGAGGAGAAGAGAATTGCCTGCAATGGCCATCAGGTAGAGAAGACAGAAAGGAATTGAGATCCATATGTACGCAGCCTCCAATCCAGGGATTCTGATGAAGGAGAAGGTGGGGCAGTCAGAGGCAGTGTGATTTAAAGCTGGCATGTGGACTGCAGGGGAACTGTCCGTGCAGACACTTGCAGGCCTAGGAAAGAGAAAATGTGTGTCGTGAAAGTGGAATACATACATTGGAATTGGAATCATTGTTTACATGTGGAATTGTACAATTTCAATAGGTGAGGTAAACTTTTAGCTCATACTTTTGAATACTTTTTCTCTTTAAAAATAATTTTATTGGACTATATCTCACATATCATCCAATATAATTGCTCAGTTATATTAAGATGAGCTGTGAAATCATCACCACAATCAATTTCATAACATTTTCTTCTACTCCTTGTTAGCTCCCATTTCCCCTCAACCTCCTCTGGACGTACTCTTGGGTAATTACTAATCCAGTCACTGTCTCTGTGGGGTTAGCTATCCTCGATGTCATACACAAATAAATCACGTAAAACAAATATAGGATTCACCCAAACCGAAAACCAACAATAAGTGAATAGAAAAAAAAACAGAAAAGTACCTCAATAAAATGCAGAAAATATTTAAAAGCATACAACTTCATAATGGATTAAAGGGAGATTAAATGATAAAGTAGCTTTTATCCTAACTGTATCTGTCATAACAAACTTTACAATGCTCTCTGTCTGATATCAAACTATAGACTACTACAATCAGAAGGGAGTCAATGGAGGTTTTATGCATACATCAACCCATCAAAGGGACTTCAGACTGTCTCTGTCATTCACAGCCTCTGGCACACCATGCAGTCATAGTTTACACTCTGATACAACTCCCTCCTTTGGATTGTATTGATAGTTCTTGGATCACACAGGCTGCTGTGCTTCTTTTACGCAAACTTAGCTGATGCTTTACTTCAATGCTGCTTGTTTTCAGACAAGCATGAGAACCCTAGACCAGTGGGGGCATTCAGTCAGTTCCGAATTTTTCACTACATTCAGTGAACTGGTGATTAAAATGGTCCTTGTAAACAGGGTTCCTTTAGGGGAACTGTTGATGTGGAAATCACAAATGTGCATTCTTGATTCTTTTTTAACATTCAGATGCACAACAGCATATTGTAGGTACCCATAGTAATTGTCATTGCATCCATAGGCTATTTGGCAATAATAATTGATATTTTAAATGAAATGTCTCTTCTTTCAAATGCACTGAGAGTGGAAATAAAGACATAGACTGAAAGATCTGTGATAAGATATATTAAAGCATTCAAATGCTTGGAAAGGAAAGGGTCCATACCAAAGGGAAAAAAAAAAACAAAGTTGATCAAGTAACTACATCAGGAACCTTGAAAAACCTACAATTTGTAGAAAAACATCAATTTGTCAGGCTTTCTTGGGAAAAACTTTTAAACACATCAGGACAAGTTTGAAAGAAGACTGTGAACTTTAAAGAGCAAAGTGTAACCAATTTCAAGATAGGAATACATTACAATTTTTCAATGTTTTAGAGATTCATAGAATTTTGAAGAATTAGTTCCATGAAAAGCAGCTGAAGAGCATTTCCTTAGATTAATGACATTTGTAGTCATCAAATTAATATTAATAGTTATCGAGATGTCCTGAATAACATTCTGAAAAATTCCCAGAATTATGCTATTCCTGACAGTGTGCAAAGAGCTGTAAGTATTGTCAGAATAACTTTTGTAAGGTTAGCAGAAGCAGGAAGGGGTTTTGTAAAAATGAACATAGTATGTTCAGAGAAAATAAGCCACCTGTTTCTGACACATCACACACAATGACTATTGTCTAATTGGCCTACCTTTGACTGATGTCCTCAATTGCAATATTCTTCTCTTTTATCCCAGCAGCAGCTGTGTGATTTATCCTGAACCATATCTACACTGTAGAAGTGAGGACATCAATCAAGCAGCATTATAGAAACACCTTAAATAACAGTTTTATTTTGGGTCAGATTTTTTTCATTAGTATTTTAAAACTCTCAGAACAATCTAGTTTTGTGTACCTATTTTACTGCTCTTATTTAAGTGTTAACTTATGAAATCATAAACTATATTTTAGTGTATCTTTGTTATACTTAAAATGGTCATTAGGGCAGGAATGGTTGTTAAATTATTTGTATTTAACTACTTCCCCAGACACTAGTCTTGTGATGGCATGTACCATGTGGTTTCTTCATCACACTTTTTGATAATGCCCATCTCTTCAAATAGGAAGATATGAGAATGATTTCTCTGGATATAAGGATGGCAAATTAAGGCCAAGTAATTAGATTCAAAGGCATTACTTACTAGCCCACTAAACACAGAGCCCTAACATTGTTTACAATTACTATATACTATTAGAATAAAATATAAACCCACTTCCCTCCAGTTAATTTTTACTCAGCAATCCTATCTAGGGGTTCCAAGAATGCCGATCTGTACAGAAGCACACAGCCTCCTCTTCCTCCCATGGAGTGGCTAGAATGTTTAAACTTGAAGCTAGCAGCCCAATGCCACCCAGGCTCCTTTTGAAGCAAATGGACAGCAATACCAAATGTTGGGGAGGAGGTGAAACAACTAGAATTGACATGCATTGCTGTTGGGTTGCAAATGGTGCAAAATTTTTGGAAATTTATGATTTTATAAAGTTAAACATGCATTTATCATTGAGTAATTATATTACCCAACAAGCCAAAAAATCCACTCCTAAGAACTTGTCCAAGAGACATAAAAGAATATATCCATAAAACTTGTACAAATTATTCACAGAAATTTTATTTGTAATGGCTCAAGACAAGAAAACAACAAATTGTGTGTCTACCTTTGAATAAATACACAAATTGTGCTATAGTCACATCATTTAATTACAAATGGAACATATCAGGTGTATGCAGCAGCATGACTGGGCCACATATGTTAAATGAAAGACGACAAATACACAGATCAAATACTGTATGATCCCATTTATAAGCAAATCTTGATAAGAAAAACTTAAAGTGACAGAAACAGATCAGAGGATTCTGGAAAGGAGAAGCGGGAGTGATGTGAGTCTTGGGATGATATTGCAAAGGATACAATTAAAAACATGAAAGATGAATATGTTCTAATTCATTGCTGGTGTAGTTATTACATGATTTTATACATTTAAAAATCATATTAGATTGTATATTTAATACTGGTGAAGATTATGGTATATCAATTTTATCACTTTAAAGCTGACAAAATATTCCTTTGTGTGCAAAGTTCTTAATATACTCACTCTATAATCTATTGATATTATTCTCTTTTGGGATATCATCTGTAAAAATTTCCTTTTAACTCATTCATAAAGAAGATATCTCTGTAGCTTGTTAATCAATTTAAACCAAATGAACAGAAATTCATTACATCTGTGATGTGTTCTGTCTATTGTAGTATTACAATTTACTAATTCTTATTCCCTATCACTCTATGAGTATATCTCTTTGTTCATGTCAACATTTCTGCAGGAATCACCTGATATTCTCTTCTATATTGAGTGAGTTTCTATTCATTGTTCAAATTTTATTACCTTCTAAAAAGTGTGACCTAATCCTGTAGAACAGAATCGGTCTCATGTTCTCCTGCTTATAATGTGATGCTTTCCAAATCTTCTCTGTGCACCACCATAAAGGACTTAGTTATATTTCTACTCTCTTGGTTATTCTGAAAATACCTGAAATCATAAGCCTTTTTATTTTCCTGAATAATAATTAGTATTTATTAAAAAACTTATTTAGATGGTCTAATTCATGATGCAGAGATAAGGGGCTAAAGAAGAAAGGAGGAGGGAGAGAGGGCAAAAGAAAGAAGTGGGGGAAGGAAAGATAATTGCAGGAAAAATTCACATACAAGTACTATGGTGAAGCTATTTCTTCAGTCCTAATATTTGATTTTCCATAACAAATAAGCAGACTAATCAATATAAATACTACATATGAAAACATATTATTCTCAGTAATACATGATATCTAAGCACTGAACACATATGCATTATTTTTATCAAGTCAAAACAAATTTTAATTTGACAATTTTTTTAAATGCTGCTTTTCTTTAACAATGACTTCACTATCAAAATAACAAACACACAAACTCACTGAAGTCGAGTTGATTCCTATAGAGACCCTTTAGAACAAAGTAGAATTGCCCTTGTAGGTTTCTGAGATCGTAGAGATTTACACGAGCAGAATGCCTCATCTTTCTCCCTCGGAGCCGCTGGTGGCTTCAAACTGCTCACCCAGCTGTTCTTAGTCCAACACATAGAGCATCAGCATTCCTTTTGGCTTTGCTACATATTATTTTAAGTAAGAAATGTCCCTTGTCAAGTCAAGTCTAAATTACGGTACATGCCACATCTTGTTATAGACATCTGCATTTACACTTAAGCACACACATAAATACACTCATTTCCATGCATACATATGCTATGCATGAAACTCCATTGTCAATATAAAAGCTGCTTTTTACTCTAAATTCAGTTTCAGATTTCAAATGAAATGTAACCTCTTAATTCTAGATAGTTTGCTTCCTCCTCATTCATTCTTCTTAGTAGTAACTGGCTGGAACAAAAGTTCTATTTCCTTGCCTCTTTCAGATTGTGTTAGTTTATTCTGCTATATATCACACTATTATTCCCTTTTCCTGAGAAATTCAAGAGGATATAGCATCATTCTAAGTATTGATAATTCAAATATGAGTGAGAATTAAGACAGTACATTCAAGAAAACTGTATTAAGTGTAAATATTTGCTCTCTCATGTTATCTTTATATGGTTCAGAGAATCACCTAATTTTTCTGACATTTAACAGTCTTTTCAAAATGACTATTATATCTATTTTAATAAGCATTTATAAAGATTTAATTTAAGTGAGAAAAGAGTTTATTATAATGTTGATAAAATTTAAAAACACAATGTTGGAAATCATTGTAAACTAATATTTTGAAGTCAGATTAAGAATTATAGACCAAATACAGGGGGAGGAAAAATATTGCAAAGTTTTACTGATAAGTTGGAAATGAAAGAGAATCCTAAATTTAGTGGGGGAATCTACTTCCAATGGAAAGCAATAGCATATGTAAATTTATAGCAATGTTAAGAGAATTTGTTTTCAGAAAGATAGTCATCTAGTATTACTATTACAAAGTTGAAGTTGTATATCAACAAGTCAAAAAAAAAAAAGGCAGGGCAGTTCTTCACCCAGACAAGTTAACTTTTACCTGAAAATTTAAGATTTGGTTTTCATAGTGATGTTTCCAAAACACAAATAACCATTTGAGACTTGGATATTTCAGAGCTTAGAAAGCAGAAAGCAAATATCACTACTAGGTATGAGCACAAGGTTGACAGTGAGAAAGGTTGTCTTACAGATCGGAGGAAATACAGTCTGAACTTTGAAAAATCATAGTGTGGTCACCATGGCTCAGCACCTGAAACAGGATATGCTGAATTGGTAAAATTCAGCGTAAGTTTGAAAATCACATTTGTGAGAGACTCATTTAGAAATTCAGGAAAAACTATGGAGAACAGGAAACCGTCTAAGAAATAAGAGAGATATAAAATTTAGCTGAGTAAATCATTGTTCACATATGATATTTTTGAGAGAAAAATGATTGAATATACAACATACTTTTCTAAGTGATGGTGTTATAATTATCACCTAGGAGAAAATTAAAATTGAGACAGTTGAATTTAAAATATTATTGATTAAACACATGGGAGCCTCTGAACAATTTAGTCTGAAATATCACAGATCTCATCTTAACAACACTCGCAGTTCTCTTTTGTTCCTTCTTTCACCCACTGGAAGCTTGTTATTATTATAAAATATTTCTATATTTAACTTTTTTTAAGGATACACTATTAGTTGATAGTAGTTATTTCTAAATACCTCTCTCACTGCACATGGAATGGCTTCTTCACTCTCAGAGGTATTTGTTGGTGAGTGTCCTTTCCTATAGGAGACAGGAACGCCAACTCAGTGTGGAGAAGTAGGACTTGATATTAGGGGCTTGATGACGTAATGATGTTTTCCAGACTAACAAGAGTGGGTCTCCTAGGCACCTCGAAAGCTCTGCTGAGATTAAATAAAGCCCTTAGAGTTCTCAGCTACCACAGCAAATAAGTATAAATGTATTAAGTCCCAAGGGGTATAAGCAAAGAGAAACCATGTATTAGACATCATACATCTTAGAGCTTCTGATTATCTATTGAGTAGGCAAACAGCTCTAATTTTATTAAAAATCAGTGGACCTGAGTGATGTTTTTCTTTTTATAAGAAGATAAAACTGGAGCGAAACATTTAAATGAAGTTTTGTTTAAGTGAAAGCAACTATTTAGGCAAAGTTAATCTGTTTACTGGACAAAATAGTAATTCGCTTTTTGGACTCTAATACAGACATGAATGTTTTCAAAACTGAAAAAAACAATTCAAAAATAGTTTCTTATTATTTGTGAGCAAAAAAAAAGAGAGATTGACCTTACTCACCCCAGGGGAAAAATAGAAAAATGGCATCTAACTATAACTTTCTTAATATAAAATAAAATACATTATGATAACTTAAGACATGAAATCAAACTATCTTATTCAGAATATTTTATTGTGTTTCTTTCAAGAGTGTGTCAAATGTTTTCTTCATGGCAGTATAAAAAAAGCACCTCTGTATAATTTTTAAATAGGGCCCCATTTTACAGTAACCAGCACAACCATGTCTTCTGTTCATTCTTATTCTGAATCTAAAATGTGACAAAATAATTAGCAGGTAATATTATTGAGAAGAATACTAGATCTTAAAATCCACAATGATTTATCTTTTTTGTGCATGTGGAGTTTAGTCTTATTGAGGTTTAACTTGAATGACATTTGTGCCCACTCTGAGTTTTACCAAAGAGGTATACCTTCACCCCCACAAACAAAATATAAATATTGACAAAAATGTACTCTGTGACACTTTGAAGTCACCCCTCCCACGCACCGTCTCTGGCCCCTAAAAAATGATCAGATTTCTTCTCCTTCAGATTGTGTCTCCTTTCTCCAGAACACCATAAAAATGGAAATAGCTATTTGTGTTGAATTTCCTTCACTAACATTAAGCTCATGAGATTTATGTAGGTCTTTACATGTATAAAAAGTTCATCGAATTTCCCTACCTACTACCATTTTAAGCTGGGGATAGACAGGATTATTTCTTTAATCCTCTCAGCTGCTGAATGATACATAACGCTCATCTTTGGGCACTATCGCTGACAATGTTCTTTTTTGTCGCATTGTCAGTATCTAATAGTAGTTTGATGCTGTCTAAAAGGTTCTCGGTGGCTTATTCCTTAATAGTGAACAGCTTTTGCTTAGTCTGGAAGCTCTGCTGAAACCTGTTTACTTTGGGCGACCCTGCTGCCATTTGCAATGCCAGTGACCCAGCTTCCAGCATCACAGCAACATGCAAGGGCCCGTAATAAAAATGGACAGAGGTGATAGCCAGTTTTTCATTTATCAAGCACTGGGAGAGGACCAAATCATTCCTGCCAACGACTGCTGTACTCTGGGCACGCCAGTTCGATAAATATCCCTACAATGGTATTTTGTGAACCTCAGTGGAAATTAGGACCAGAGTCAGGGAGAGGGGGGCAGGATGTGGGGACTCAGAGAAGATAATTTCACTTTTGTCACCAGGTAAGCTAGTTAGAGGAAGACTGCCCCTTGAGAAAACATTTAACATTACTTTGCTAATCTTGTTACTTTGCTAAATGAGTATGTTGCTAAAATCTTACATTTATGACCATTTTTTTCTGCCCCTGATAACCCAGGCCTATGTGCTATGCTTCTCAAAATATACACTCTTCATAGACCACATCTGAATGATCTGATCTGGAAGCCCCTCTAAATGAACCCGACTTTACCATAAACACGCCTGTCTCAAATTATAGAAGCTGGAATAGTCTTTTGAATTTAAAAGTGAAATACCATGGTGTGAGGAAAAACAAATGTGTGCTCCGTCAACATGGTGGACTTGACAATCACTGGTCTATGAGTCTTGCTTTCCAGCTTGTCCAGTAATTGTCGACTAAAACTAACATATATTTGCCATTTTCATATTTTTCAAAATGTCTTAGTTCTGCAGGCATAATTTTGCCTTTGTGAATGAGCGTTAGAAAAGTGTTTACCTAGTATCTAACCCTCTTGGTTTTAAGTATTGTTCAATCCCTTCAGATTTAACTGGCCCAACATATCCCTGGACAGGCCCTGTTGTGACTGAGCACTTTTTAAAGTCACCCTACAAAAAAGAAGGAAGGCAGTGTCTGACTTCTTCGCAGGAGGGAGTAAGAGAATTTCTATCAGCATCTGTCTTTGACCAATTTCTAGGACGCAGAGGTCAGAAATACCTCCATCCTTCAACATTATTCATACAATGTTGACACCAATTATCCTTCTCAGGACACTGTACTTGTCTGTTGCATTCAATAATTCATTACAATGGTCACACAGACAAGATTTATGATGAAGGAGTCTATTAGGGATGTTAAGAGGTAACAATTCTTTATGAGAAATGTTAAGGACACAATTCTGTTTCTGTTGGAAAGGCACTTCTGGTCTATAGTATCTTAACTACATGGCCCCTTGGTGTCTTCCCTGATCATGTAAGTGGTACAAAATTCCTTTAACACTGCTGATAGGTGCCAACCATGCATGTGACTCTGAAAGTGAGCCTCCTGCTCAAAGACATTCAACTTTCTCCCTCTGTGGGCTGGGAATCCCATTGATCTGCTTGAGAGCCAGTACTTCCACCTCTGCTGCCACTGCTGCAACCACGTTTCCACCCTGTGTCGACTCTAGAGACTGAAGAGCCAGCACAGGGATCCCTCTGTCACAACGATATGCTCACTCCTGGCTCTTCTTTCTTAGTGGCCGGAAGATCCCCTATTCCTACTTCTGACTTGACCCTTTTTATACCCATAAAGATCGCAAAATTGACCAATACCTTCATTAGAGTTTCATATACCCTATTTTTTTTCAGGGGAGAGCGTGAACGCAGTCCCCCACTACCAACAACTATGCAGTTAAGTTTCCCACATTTGGGGAAATCACAGTGGTCAGCACATCCGGAGTGCAATGGGTGAGTCCCACCCTGGAAAACCACCTTCGTGATCATGGTATCTCCCCTGCCAGGTAAGTAGGCATATACCCTATTTTCATGTTTCCACCCAATCACTTGGTAGGAGTTACAAGGACTATGGCTAGAAACTTAATGGCATCCTGTAGAGGCTAAGGAAAATATCTTACTGAAAGAATTTGTCTCAGCTATCCACTAATGATAGAGACATATTTAAACATGTTTCTTAATAAACCTGTATATGAATAAGTATAAACTATAGAAACAATAGGTTATTTTTACTTGCTATTTATAATAATCATTTCTTTGTTTTCTTTCATTTTACACATCAGTCTAACAAGCACAATTATCTGTGTTAGTTTGGGTACTTTAGAGAAACAAATCCACAGAAACTCATGAATAAGAGAGAGTTTTATATAAAGATTGTGTGCAACAAGAAAACATCCCAACCCAGTGTTGCCCAAGCACACAAATCCATTATTAACCCATTACCCATATGTCCAACACCAATCCACAACATCCTCCTCCATCTCACAAAAATGATGCAGACTACAGCAGGAAAACTGAGTCAGTGAATGTGCAAGCATCTCAGGGCTGGCAGGGGTCTCCATACGGCTTTTCCAGCACCCAAGGCTGCATGGGGTAGACCCATGTGGCTTCTCCTCAGGGATTTCTTGCAGGAAGTGAGCCTTGCCAGCTAAATCAGGGAACTGGCTAAGACAGGTTCTCCCTGGTCTGACCATGAGAAAGCAAGAGACCCGAGAACCAGAAAGGTGAGGCTCACTGAGCCATTTATCCCTCTGCCTTTAAATTAACCCCACATGTGTTTAAAGGCCAGATTGGCACAATAAATTACCTCAATATCCTTGATCACTTTATTTCTCTGTTCTTTTATAATTTTCAACTATAAACTCAATGTGAACTTTGGAATAAACATTTCTTTATATTTCTACTTGTATACCTGTATTTTTCATTATAATTTGAATATAATAACCTATTGATTTTGTTCAGTATGTTTGTTTGTTTGCTTTATATCAGAAGGGATACAAATTAATGTCATCCAAGAAGCTCTGATCAAATAATGGGTTGTAAACTGAACTTATAACTATAAGTTCAACAATATTAAACCTCCAATACTGCAACAAAGACAGGAGGAGCCTTTCCACTGTGATAACGATTTACAGACTCAGAAACACACAGTGCGATTCTACTCTGTTCTGTAGAATTGCTGAGTCAGAATTGATGCGAATTATGTTTGGAGCTTTTCTTTCTTTGTTTTTTAATGAATCTGTTGTCTGTCTGCAAGCATTGTATTGACGAAACCCTTCATAACTAATTCCAAGCTGCATCTTCAGATTTACATAGTTTTCCTCCAAGCTCACCCATATAAACCATAATGCTGTCCCTTCATTTAACCAGAATCAAAAAAGTGATGACCATATGGAAAGGTATTGCTTCATTTTTTACTACATATATAATATATATATATATATATAAAATATATGTCATCAGACACTTCCATTGAATCTCAGAGAGTGATAAATTTTGTGTTTGAAAGGAGATGCTCTAACTCTTTAAAATGATTTCTTTAAATAATACCTGTGGTAGTTACCTAGTTTCATGTCAACTTGAAGATATATAAAAGTATGGGGGTGGAATTCAAGCTGTCAACCAGGTCACAGCCTGATGGTGCCTCCTTGTTGTATGGCCTTCTCATAAGGAGGGCCCTGGGAACCTTCCCCTTCTCTTGGCCTTCACCTTCCTGTAGATGAGCCACCCTGGGAGTACCCAGAGCCCTGGAGATGCATCCAACACTGTTGGATGCACATGACTTTGCATCCAACACTATTGGATACACATGACTTTGACATTCCTTCATTCTGCCTCATTGCTTGTAACTGCGTGAGTCTGAATAGGAACTTATGGACTATTACCAGACTTATGGGCTCGAGTTGGACTGGACCGGGATGTCTTCCTGATATATAAAGCTTCTTGATAGAAAGTTTTCTTACACATATATGAATGGCACTGGATTTGTTTCTCTAATCAACCCGGCCTAGCATAGTACCTGCAACTTTTTCAATCTTGTCCTCCATATAATATTTCCCATTTCTCTTCCTAAGACTATTACTTTTTAGAAGATTTCAAGTATTAATATTTCATGTATATGCTAACCAAATATTTGGTGGTCCAAGATCACCCAGGTGTGCATTGGAAGATAACTCTGGCGATTTACTCACCAAATTTCAGCCACTGAAACCCGTAGAAAGCACAGAACTGATGCTACAGATGGGTCAACATGAGTGGAAGTCCACTCAAGAGTAAATTTGTTTTGTGGGAGATTGGATTTTGGGTTTTGAATAATGTGAAGAGAATAAAACAAGTATCTAGATATCGAGCATCTGATTCTACTTGTTTATGGTATTTTATCAGTCTTGAGTAACAAGTTTTAATGTAAAATATATTGCAACAGGGGTAAAGACAGTTAGAAAAACTAAACAAAAATATCAAAACTTGCCGCACCATGAATATAACTAAATGTTCTCAAAAATTATAGCAACCAATTAAATTTTTTTAATAAAAGAAATATCTTGAAATTAGCCAAAGGCTTGCAAGGACCAGGAAGCATTTATTCAACAATAGCAGCAAAAAGTGAGTAAGAACTGGGGACTTTTAGACATTTAAATTTTTTTTATATTTTAATGTCCTACAATCTCATTTTAGAAAAATATGCAAAACAAAATTCCTGTTGTCTTTGAGTGGAATTTCTACTCATGGTGACATCATGTGCTGCATAGTAAAACTGTTTAGCAGAGTATTCTTGGCTATACAGTTTGTAAAACTGTTTGATTTTTTTAACCAGATTACTTCCATATTTAAAGAACTTTAATTTGGGTCAGTAAATGATCTACCTTTATATCAGTTTCTCCGTGGATAAAACTAGTTTGCATTTTTATTGTTAGATATAAATGTAAGACTACATGTACAATTATAAATTTAAATTACCTTGTCAAATTTTACATAAGGAAATTCTACTGATAAAGCTATAATATTCTCCTTACTTTCATTACATTTTAATTGAAAATATTTGGATTAATTGTACTGTTAGTCCATGTAGACTAGAGACATCTTATGTGTGTAAGAAAGAGTTTTATATACAAGAGTAATTGCATATTGAGAAAACATCCCAGCCCAGTCCAGAGCAAGTCCATAAATCTGATATTTTCCCATATTTCTGATACCAATCGATAAATTCCTCTTCAGACTCACAAAACACATGGAATAATACCAAATGCCTGAAGATCACAGTCCAGTGGGTGGAAAGTTTTGTGGATCCAGTGGCAGTAGAGGCATCTCCGTGCTGGCAGGGTCCTCTATATGGCTCCTTAAGCTCCAGGGGCTTGTCAGCAAGCATTTCTCACAAGTAGAGTGTGTGTGTGTGTGTGTGTGTGTCCCACCTCCAGCAAGTTATTTATCTCCTTAGTGCCTCCAAATGAGGTCATCAAGCTGTGACATGATCACAAGCCAAATCCACCCCTTCACTCTTAAGTCTCAAGTTGACAATAGATGATGTAGCTACCACATGTACATTCATATGCAGTTGTAAAGATTTGTAAAATGCAATATCATATGTTCTTTGTCCAGTTTCCCAATGATATTTCATTAAATATTGTATGTTATAAATGACAAAAGAAAATATAATAGCACAATCAGAATATTAGCATATTGTGTTAGTACAGGTCGATGAGTGAAACAAAGCCAGAGACACACATATAGGTATAAGAAAGAGCTTTATGTCAGAATCTGATACAGGAAGATCATAAGCAACATCTTGTGGATCCAATGGTGGAGGAAGCATGTCAGCATTGGCAAGGATCTGCACATGGCTCCTCCAGCACTCCAAGTGTGGCTCTTCAACAGGAAGGTGCAGCAGAGAGAGGGGCTCTCGAAGGTCTCATCGGGTCTCCTTATGGCTTATCAACAGGAGTATGAAGACAGAGAGAGAGGAAATTTCCAGAATCCTCATGAGAAGGCCACTCTCACAAGGAGCTATCATCAGGCTGTGACCTGATTGACAGGCTATACTCCACCTCTACATTTATTTATCAAGTTGACATGAAATTTTGTAACTATCAACATATATACACCCCATTTATCTTATTTATTGCTATCCAGTTCAGTTGCACTCACTTGTGTATATTTCTGAAAACTTATTTCCCTACATTTTTCATTTTCATTAATAAAAAAGAGGAATCCTGGTACTATTGTCAAATAAGCATTGTACTGCTAAGTGTAAGGTCAACTGTTTAAAATCACCAGGCACTATTTTGGAAAAAAAATGAGGCTATCAGCTCCAGTGAATATTTATAGTCTCTGAAACCTACATAGCATTGCTATGATTAGGAGTCAACCCGATGTCAGTGGGTTGTTTTCATTGGCAGTCATATGTCAAATAAGACGCCATGCCATATATTTATGTTGGTATAAGGAGAGTGGCTTATGAGGTAGGTGAAGATTAGGTCAGGCAAATATGATAGATATAGTCTATCATTTCCATAAACCTATATTATAATATTTAATGGTTCTAAAATATACTACATTTATAGAGTTTAATGAAAGTGATTTCTGCTTAAGTAAACTTTTGAGAATTCCAAAAGAACTACATTCCAAAAGAAGGATTATATCAAAATTAAGATAATTGATTTTTAATTATCTTAGGAAGCAATCATATTGATAATATTAACACTTACTGAGATCTACCATGTGAGACTCAAGCATTTGGTTAGATTTACAAACATACTTGATGAAAGGAAATTGGTAATTCATATAGCATTCCTTATAAATACAAACTGTTAACAATGATGTTTCAATTCAAAAAGAGAGGCATTCCCAAGAGGTTCTTATTCTTAGGGGAGAGTTGCAAGAATAATAAAATAGATCAACTCATGCCAGGGGCATTCTTGTCCGTGGATAGAAGCGAAAGCTACCACTGCCAGAATTTATCTACTACACTACCCTGAGGTGCCAAATGTGAGAGAAATCAAAGTTTACTTAAGAGTGTGAAAATAAAAGTGAGATTAAAAATACTCTGAATAAGTTAATACTTATGGAAACTCTAGTTTGTTGTGTGTTTTACATGGAATTCCAGAGATCAGGAAAATGTTTGCTACCTTACAATACATGCCTAGTTTTTGTTATTATTGTTGTTGCTGTTGTTTTTCCTCAAGAATCTTATATATTTGATTAATGATGTTGTGAGTAAGGAAATAAGACTATCTCTAAACAGAAAGGAAGTGACTTAGACTATGGCTAAACTAGATGAGTGGAGAACTGTCACTGCCAATAGTGACTGTATTAGGTTCAGTTTAATGCCTGAACACTGATATCTCTTCAGTACATAGATTCACAGAATAGCCAGAATACCTAAAAGAGAAAGAGCCTTAAGAACTCTAGCAGCAGACACCCGCTGGAACATTGGCCTAAGAGGAATGTACTTTTAACCAATGGAAACTAGGTATTTTAGATCCCCTTCCACATTCCCTAATGGATCAAATTTCATGGTTAAAATAAAAATGCTAGTACAGTTTTTGAAACTAGTCTCAAATTTCTTTTTGTTCACTATTATCTTTTTAAGAAAGTCTGTGGAATACTAGTCAGTCATCATGACATAAATAAATACTTTTCCATATTGGCCAAGAGTGAGATTTGCAAAGTTGGATAGCATTCAAATTAAAGCTGAGTTTAGTGGCCAGAATCTTTGTTTCTTTTCCTTTACACTATATAAAATAGGGTAAAACGTCAAGAAAGAGTTATTTATTTAATTTTATTTTTTTTCTAGGCCTCCTCCCTGACCAAGGATTAGAATCAAAGGACATATGAATTCAAGAAGTCGGGTAATACTTAAAACACACTACCATTGTGTCGACTGTGACTCACAGCTACCAGCTAGGACAGACCAGAACTGTCCCTCTGGGTTTTTGAGGCTGTAAATAGCTACAGGAGAAGAAAACAGAATCTTTCTTATCTGGAAAGGCTAGTGGTTTCAAACTGCTGACCATGCAGTTAGCAGCCAACAAGTAATCCATTATGCCACTAAAGAATATTCTGGATAATACTTAGCCACCATATTTAGGTTTTATATACTCCCATGAAGGAGCTGAAGATTTTGAAGTACTTATGATTGCAAAGGAAAATTATTAAAAACGATATTAATGAGTGAGTAGCAATAAGAAATTGACAACCATGGGTGATATAAGTATGTGTACGTTTTATTGTAGGAATACTTGTACATCGATGTGAAGTATATGTATATTATGTTGACTTAGGTTCACAAACACAGAATATGATCTTAGATGGGCTCATAAACATGTGTGCTGTGTAACTTGTGGGAAGTAGATGAAACCGTGTACACAGAATATTTAATCTGGGATAAATAAATTTTAGTAAATTAGATCATAAAATGACCTCATTGATAGCATATATACCATACAATTGAATATTTGGCAGATATAATTTAAAATAAAAAACTATTTGTGGCAGTTTTGATATTTGACATTGCAGAAAACTTATTTAACAGGAAATTATCTATGTTGAATAAACAATCACATCAATTAATTGAATAATGTTTCCATTAATTTACTAGAAATTAACTATACACCAATGCAATATATAGAGTTACTGGGAAAACAATTTTTATTTAATACTTTAAAAATGATAATGGTTGCCTTTATAAAATAAAACAAAGAAACAAAGCCTGCAACTATTTAAAGTATCTTCAATTAATCAGCAATCACTAGTTACTTTTGTATTTTTGAATTCTATAGAAATCTCATCTTTTTTATTTTCTTACATGTTTATATTCAAAACCACATATGATTACAATCAGCAGTGAGTTTTCACATAACACATTATTTTTTAAAATATTGATGGTCAAAGATTATAAGATAATGTTCCAATCCAAATAAAATCACAAGTTCTTAATTACTATAATAATTTGTCTTCATCAAATAAAAAAGGAATTTCACTGCAAAGTGACTCATATTAAATTATCTTAAAAACTATTATTATTCTAAACTAAAACAAATTTTTAAAAGATTATTTTCAAATTGTGGAATCAACTTTCTGCAGATAAAATTAACAAGAGAAAAATATCCTGTGAATCTTTCATCTATCATTTATCATTGCTGATCAAAACAGAAAAAAATCCTATAATAGTGTGCTAATATTACTGTGCACAAGATAGAAATCTGCATTATATCACTGAAGATTTCATAAAAACTATTTTGAATTTTATTCTTTAATATAGGTTTGATAATACTTAAAGATCAAGATTTTAAAATTTTAGATAATATACCTGAGGAATCTGATCAATAAATAAAGTATTATTTCTACTTAAAGAATTGACTTCTGTATTAGGAACATTTAAATTTATATTTAGAAATAAAGGCAGATCTATTTTAAGAAAAACAAATTTATAAAGCTAGTATCCATTAATTATAAGATCTATGCAACTCAGAGGATACAAAGACTGAAAAGTCAAATTTTAATCTTTGTTCCTGATACAGTGTTTTTCATTTTAGACAAGGCATGCAGGTCATATTTCCTGTCAATTGCACCAGTTCCATTTTCTCCACTTTTCTGGTAACAGGCATCCCTGGACTGGAGACTGTTCACATTTGGATCTCCATACCCTTCAGTGTCATGGCCTTCATTATTTTGGTAGGCAATGTAACCATAATGATGGTTATCTGGAGGGAGCAGACACTCCACGTGCCTATGTACCTCTTCCTGGCCATGCTGGCTGCCTCAGATCTAGGTCTGTCTATTTTCACTTTCCCAACAATGCTAAGGATCTTCTGGTTGAATGTTAGAGAGTTGACCTCCTCTGCTTGCTTTACTCAAATGTTTTTCATTCATACCTTCCAGGATTTTGAATCAGCTGTCATACTGGCAATGGCCTTTGACCGTTATGTGGCCATTTCTCGTCCATTGCACTATTCCTCCATCCTCACGAATACTGTAATTGCCAGGATAGGTTTGGCCATTTTTGTGCGAACCTTGACTGTGCAGTTGCCTCTTCCCATTCTCTTGAAGAGGCTGTGCTTCTGTCACTCCAATGTGCTTTCCCATTCCTATTGCCTACATCCTGACATTATAAAGCTCTCTTGTTCCAGCACTAGGATTAATAGCATTTTTGGATTGTTTGTGGTACTTTCCACTATGGGACTTGATTTTCTCCTTATTCTCCTTTCGTATGTCCTGATCCTGAAAACTGTACTAAGCATTACATCACATGGTGGTCGCCTTAAGGCCTTCAACACTTGCGTTTCCCACCTGTGTGCTGTGGTCCTTTTCTTTACCCCCATGATCTGTCTCTCTATGTTGCACCGTTTTGGTCCAAGGCTTCCTTCACACATCTATGTGCTTATAGCCAACATGCATTTCCTTGTTCCTCCTGTGATGAACCCCATTGTGTATGTGGTGAGAACAAAGCAGATACGTGATAAAATTCTCAAACTCTTCGTCAGGAAAGAACCTGGAGAGCCCCAAATAGCATTCATAGCATAAATATTATAAGTGGATATAGCATTCAGGGTCTCAAATAACATTCATAACATAGATATTATAAATGGATTTAACATTCAGTGTCTCAGATATTATTCTTTAATATGAAATTATTTTTATGCCTTTTCTTCAAAGACAGACATCTATGATTTACCAATTCATTTATAATTGTTGCTTAATTTTATCATGTAAACTTTCTTTTAAAATTCATTTTCAGCACAGACTTTCAAATAGTTTCAGAAAGCATGGTTTGTTTTATTTCCCCATTCTCCAAAATGAACCTCTTATTAAATGTTGTACCATTTTCTCATAATTTTAATTCAACAACTTTAGAGTACATTGGTATTTATATTGATTGTATATAGACAGGTTATATTGTCATGTCTTTTTACTGTCCTCCTAACTTAAAAAGTTTGAGATATTAAAATATATTGAATGATACATACAGATAAGAGATAAGGTCATGTGTAATCTGGTTGTGTGAAATAATTGTGAAATAGTTAATTTGGGTAGTGATATTTAACAAAAAAATATTTTAATAGCATGCTGGATTCTTTGACTGGCATTAAGAAAAAGATTATAGAAAAAAATTCCAAAAGTGCTAATAAAGCCAAGTATGTATTTTCCCGTCTGTGTATTCTATGCATAAATGAACATCAGATGGCATCTTTAGCCTACTCTTAGGGGGCTCTTTTAATTTTTGCAAATGTGGAAATAAAATTATATGACACTAATGTTTTGAATTTTTATGCTTCAACTGACTTCTTTTTTATTTAAGATAGTATTTCTGCTAAGGTTAATTCATCCTTTTTAAAACTACATGGCTTTAATGAAACACAAATGAGTTCAGGTAATCTTAATACAATGATATGTTTCTGGGTTAAATTTATGAAGTTATCTACCCATTTTATCAATTTATTTACAAACACATGCAGTTGGGTACCCAAAAAAAACCAGGAAAATGATTTCAAAGACATGTATTAAACTTTTTTAAAAAACCACAACATTATCACCTTCAAAGTACTCTCCATTACACTTAATACATGTGTCAAACCTGTGATTCCATTCTTGGAAACATATTTTGAATAAATCTATTTGGATGATTGACAGCACCTCCCTCATTTTTTTCTTCACTTCTACATTGTCAAATTGCTGTCCTTCCATGTCCCTCTTCAATCATGGAAGCAAAAAATAAGTTGGATGGAGTGAGGTAAGGTAAGTAAGGTGCATGGGGAAAGAGAGATATGCTGTTTTGGTTGTTGTTTTTTGGGTGGGTTTTTTGCACAAAACTGGAGCACTGAGATGGCTGCATGGGCAGGTGCATTGTCTTGGTGGAAAAACCAGTCCCCCAAGTGCCTCATTGTTACACTTATCATTTTTGTCACATACTGTTCCTCTATCTTTACAGAACCTCTTAATAGAAAGCTTGATTAAAAATCTGACCTGGTGGAATGAACTCCAAATGCACTATGAATAGACAGTTTTGTGCCTTCTAGAAGTTGACAGACATAAAAAAAAAGTTTGTCACAATTAATATTTCACATTTTTGAAATGAGGAAACCATTCATACATTTGAGTTTTTCCCATAGCACTGTCCTTATAAGCGGTGTTCAACATCACAACAGGTTCTGTGGCACTTTTCCCTGAGCAGGAAACAAAATTTCACAGCGGCACACTGCTCTCTTAAGTAGGCCATCACAGAAAACGTAGTTCAAGCAAAGCTGCTTTCACTAAAAAATTTACTGTGACCAGAGAGAACCTTCCCAAGTGATGCCACTGGCTGCACTAACTCAAAGCAAATTGGTAGATGCGTGCCTAGTGGGGAGGGAGAGGCATACAATGATAGCACCACTCTGCCCAGTACAATTCCTTTTTTGTTGTTTTCATTTTGGCGGGTACCCCTCACATATCGTCCGGGGATTCCATTTTTCTATGTGCCACAGTTGATATTGTCTTTATTTTCCCTTTTTGCTTATCATGGAATAGTTTAATTTTAGATGGATGTTGATTGACCCATCAGAATTATGATGTCACAGTTTTTATCTGGAACTGAGTCCATACCAATATTAGAATGCTCAGCCATTTAAAATCAAAGGGGAATATTTACCCAAGGGCAAAATTTAAAGCATTAGGAAAGGAGATGGAATGAGAACAGGGAAAACAGGGAGGAAATGCAAACTAATATACGTTGCCCGGATTGCAACGGCTGAGTAGTTTAATGTACAACTAATGGTATACTCAGTAAGCATTCACTCATTTCATAATAAAGAATGAAAAAAAGTGTGTGGGGGGTGGAGGTGTTTACAACCAAGAAAACAAGAAGATGGAAAACATATTATTGCTACTAACTGTATGCTAGTTATGATTATATTATTTATGTAATGCTTACTTTATCATTGTCTTTTGAGAAGCTGTAGGTACAGTCTGAATGGAAGAATGTTCTTTTTTTTCCCTCTTGTCTCCCAAATATAAAATCAGACACACATGTTTTTTTAAGTCTTATATTATTCTGGGAATTTCTGTAGCACTGGAATGGAACCCATCAGCAATAAATCTGATAACAGGTTATGAACAGAGCATAAGAATATTCTTCTTAAAGAGTTTTCTTCTCTTTCTTTCGTTCTTGATGTAGTTGTTCAAGCAGAGGGTATCAAGATGTAAACCAATGAATGTATTTTCTAGCTGATGTTGGAAAAGAACTAGAAAGTCATGCACTTGCAATGTTAACAATATGTATCTAAAATGAATCTAGCAACATATACATATATTACCAGAGACTAAAACAAGAATTATTCACAAACAGTACTATCTTCAAACCTAGTTTCTTAATCTTTAATATATTCTTATCATTCAAGTATGCCCACGGTTTGACTGTGCAGATTTTGAAATTTAAAATATCATACTCCCAAGTCCTTATATTTTTATAAATCTATACCAGCTTTCTTTAATTGTGTTTCATATTTTTCAGGTACATCATTCTGGTATTTTTTAGCCTTTAAAGTTTAAATTTCACCTTGAATTTATTTAAAGATATTTATATTTACTACTTTTACACTTATATTTTCAGGTTTAATAAACAAGAGAACTTGACTTTTCAAACTGAAATGAGTACTGATTGAGGACTACTTACTCATTGGTCTTTCCAAGTCAGGCATATTGATAAAATTATCAGTGGCTCATTCTGTAATTGAAAGGTGCACTGTCAAACTCTCAAAAATGTTTCTTAAACAATCTTTCTCTAAATCTAATTTTATTTTGAGATAATTGACATTTCACATATAGCTGTGTGAAATAATACAAAAAGATCCCGTGGACATTTTCCCACTTCCCCCTAATGATAACATCTTACTATGACTACAAAGTAAAATCACAACTATGATATTGCTATTGCTATAGTAAAACTCCAGAATAGTCTATCACCATAAGCGATATTACACCATTGTCAGTCAGTTTGTCATACTGTGGTGGCTTGGATGTTGCTATGAAGCTGGAAATTTTGTCAGAAGTATTCAAATGACACAGAGTCACCCAAGGTGAACAGGTTTCAGCAAAGCTTCCAGACTAAGAACAAACTGTAAAGAGAGAATTGGCTCCCCACTTCAGAGGAAGCCACCACTGAAAACCTTATGCATCATATGGACTCACTGTCAGATAGTGAATGCCTAATGAATGGTAGCAGAACATGGTCAGAGATAATGCCACAGGGTGGGCCTCTTCGGTCAGAAGGCACTCAACAGGTAGCTAAGGAGAAGCTGTTTTCTCAAATAAAATGGACCATGGTGTTGTGAATGGAGTAAAGGCTATGGAACAGGAACATTCAGCATATTTATGTACTTTTGAGAGGCAACTAAAGGCGAGAAGAAATTGATGCAAAAATCTACTAATAACTGGAATTTGAATATATGAAATATGAATCTAAGAAAGTTGCCAAAAATGAAAGGGAACACATAAAGATCGATATGCTCGACATTAGTGAGTTGAGGTAGGCTAGTGTTGGTCATTTTGAATCAGAAAATCTTGTCATTTACTATGTAAGGAATGACACAATCAAGAGGAACAGGGTTGTGTTTACTGTCGAAAAGGACATTTCAATATTTATCTTGAAGTACAATGCTGTCTAGGATAGGAATATTTCTATGAACATACAGGGAAATTCAATAAATCCACTTATTATTCAAATTTGTATACTAACCACTAAATTTAATGAGTGACAACTGAAGAATTTTACCAATGTCTTCAGTCTGAAATGGATCATACATGCAATCAAGCCAAGTCAATTATTAGTGGCATTTGGTATGCCAAAGTGGGGGAAAATGATGCAGGAAAAGTAGTTGGAAAATATGGGTGTGGTGATAGATATGAAGTTGGAAATCACAGGATAAAATTTTGTGGGACCAACAACTTGGTAATAACAAATATCATTTTCAACACCACAGCAACTTCCCCAGATGGAATATACAGAAATCAAATGTACTACATAAGGGGGAAGATACTATGGAGAAGCTCAGTTTCATTAGCTAAAACCAGACTGGGAATGACTGTGGAGCAGACCATGAACTGCTCATATGTAAGTTCAGATTGAAGCTGAAGAAAATTCTAACCAATCCACCAGAGCCAAAGTTCAACCTTTAGTTTATCCCATGGAATTCCAAGAACATCTCAAGAATTGATGTGAAGGTTGGAATGCTAACGACTTAAAACCTAATGAGCTGTGGGAGACATCATTCATGAAGAAAGCAAATGATCATTAAAAGACAGGAAAGAAAGAAAATATCAAAATATATGTGAGACTAGATGCTGAAATTGCTTTTAATCATAGAGTAGCTAAAGCAAGAGGAAGAAATTATGAAGTTCAACATCTGAGTACAAAATTTCAAAGGCAGCTGGATAAGACAGACAAAATATTATGCTAAAATGGGAAAAGACCATGAGTTAGAAGACAAAAAGAGAAGAACACATTCAGCCTGTACTAAACTAACTCAAGGAAAATTGCAAGCTTTGAGTTGTAATATTCAATGATTTGATGTGAAGAATATTGATTAAAAAGGAAACATCAAAATAAGTTGATAATACACCGAGCCACCGTACCAAAAAGAACTAATCAATATTGTACCATTTCAGGAGGTAGCCTATGAGAAAGGAACCAATGGTGTTGAAGGAAGAAGTTCAAGCTGTCCTGAGAGCATTGGCCAAAAACAAGCCTCCAAGAATTAATGGAACATCAATTGAAGTATTTTAACAAGCTGATGAGCACTGGAAGCACTTGCTCATTTATGCTAGGAAATTTGGAAGGTAATTAACTGATGAACTGTTCGGAAGAGAAACACATTGTACACGTAGCAAAGATAGCAGACCCAACGGATTGCTCAAAGTAGAGAACAGGATCATTGGTATCATCTGCAAGTAAAATTTTGCTGAAGGTCATCAAAAAATGGTTGCAGCAGTACATAAATTGGGAGATGCCAGAGGTTCAAGTCTGATTCAGAAGAGGACATGAAGCAAGGCATATTATTGCTTATGTCAGGTGGGTCTTGGCTCAAATCAGAGAATACCAGAGAGATTTTTACTCGTCTTTTATTGACCATGCTAATGCATTCAACTATGTAGATCATGGATAGCCTTGAGAACAATGGGAATTTCAAAACACTTCATGGTGTTCAAGGTGAATTTCACATGATTCAAAAAGCAGTTGTGCAATCAGAGTGATGTAATACTGCATGTTTTAAATTTGGGAAACTGTGCATGTAGGTTGTATCATCTCACAATATTTATTCAATCTGTATGCTGAGCAAGTAATCAAAGAAGTGGGCTTATATGAAGAAGAATATGGCACCAGGATTGGAGGGAGGCTTATCACCAACTTTCAATATGCAGATGTCACAGCCTTGCTTGCTAAATTTGAGGAAAATTTGAACAACTTGCTTATGAAGTTCCAGGATTTCGCCTTTCCGAATGAATTACAATTCTAAAAAGGACCAAATCCTCCTTGCTGGAGCAATTGGTAGCATCAAGACAAGTGGAACAAAATTTGAGTTGTCCAGGTTTTCATCTCACTTCAATCTCCAATCAGTGCTCATAGAAATGGAAATCAAGAGAGCAGAGGTGGTGCCTTGAGTAAATGTGCTGCACAAGAATTCTTTAGAGTATTGAGAAGCAGGGATGTTAGTTAGGGGCCCAAGATACACCTGACTCAAGCCATGCCATTGTCACTTGCCTCATGTGAGACATATGAAAACTGGATATTGAGTAAGAAAGACCACAGAAGAGTCAATGCATTTGAATTGTGGTGCTCGCAAAGAATAAGGAAATACCACCACCTGTCAAAACCACAAACTGACCTGTTTTGGAAGAAGTATAGTAATAATGGTGACACTTCAACTTCCATACTTTGAGCATGTTATCAGGATAGGTGGCACCATGCAGAAGGACATCATGCTTGGTAAAATAGTGAGGCAGAGAAAAAGTTGTGTTAGACAAGATTCTCTAGAGAAACAAGACCAGGACACTTATGATTTTATATAAAGATAGATATATACAACATAAGAAATAAACAGATGATTAGTCTATAGAGCATTACAAATGGCTCAGTGCAACTCACTTCTATAAGACAGTTAATATACTGGCAGTCCTTCAACTCACGAGTGATGCTGGGTAAAGTCAAGGAAGCAGACAGCTGAGTCTTCTGTAAAGCAACTCAGGTAATCCAACCACAGGCAGCAAACAACAGAGCAGGTCACCAACATGTAGCAAGATGAGAGGGTCTGACAATTCCAAGCTCAAGTGATGTATATGCCAGCAGTGTGGCGAAGCAGGTCTTGAAGGAATCTCAAACTATAGCACAGTCTATGGGTTGGGTGTCCCACAGGTAGAGTAGCTAGCAAGTTGAGGTATATGACCAGCTAAGGCAACTGAACACTGATTTGATCATCGAAGAGCAAGAGACAAGAAAGATGACACATTTTTTTCTCCACCCTTAAATTTAACTGTCCTTCAATTAATCCCACATGTGTTCATTGGTCAGGTTGGCACAATAAACCTACCTGTCACAAGAGCAATCTCCTCAATGAGGTAGATTGATACAGTGGCTTTAATGATGGCTTGAGCATAGGGATCATTGTGAGAATGACACTGGACTTGGCAGTGTTTCATTCTACTGCACATAGTCACTATAAGATGGAACAGAGTTGATGACACCTAAAAAAACCAACATAAGCATCTTTATGTTGGCCTTTCATATCCTCACTCACTTTTTTCACTCACTACCCATTTCATAACCCTTGTCAACCACTAATTCATCCTTTACTTTTATAATTTTGTCATTTCAAGAATAAAATTCTGCCTTTTATTAAGTTCAAAGGACTAAAAAAGAATAATATGAGAGGCATGCCTTCACTTTCTTTCTCACATATATGAAATTATTTTAATCTCACTGAGCGATGGTAAAACTGTTTATTCCAAGAAGAACAATTCATCTTCACATTACCTTGATTTCTTTCAATCCTATTCTCCAGCCCATTCTTTCTTTCTATTTTGCTTCTATATTCTTTTTGCTTTAAGTAGAAACATTTCTATCACTCAAAAAATGAAAAAATAAGCATTCATTTATTTTTCTTGTCTTATTAGTTATAGAATTCTGCCACATTTGAGTTATAATATTTAAAGTAAAATCAATTCCAATGAGACCAAGATTTTATTCATATATTAATGAATCATATATCTCAGTAACATCCAATGTTTCCACTCTAAGATAACTGATAAATTTGGTGAGGCAGGCTTTGTTTGGAAGAGATAAACATTATCCACTTGAAGATCTAAAAGTTGTACAAGCTGTTTCTTAGAACAGGATTCACAGATCTTTGGGGTGATTTAGAAATCTAAAGAATTAAGAGAATAGAAAGGTCAGGAGAAATGATTCTGTGACCTAAGGTCTATAACATTTTGATCTTTGGGAGTGCAGGCAAAGACCAGCCACAATTAACATTAGCTAGTTCTTTTCGGCATATGCACATTGAATGCTTCTTTGAGGGCCTATACCACAGGGACTTGGTGCAGCCTCTCTGGACTTCCAGAACCAAGGCTTTATAAACCTATTCACTTGGCCTTGTTTTCAAGGCTGGGAGCCACACAAGGCCCCAGCTGAACGACTGTTTACAGAGCGTGTGATCTTGCTCCAGGTCCTGGTGAGTGAATAAAGTACTCACTCTAGGCTGTATCAGATCAGGGAGCATTTTTCATGATCTTTGTGGGATGAGGACCTAGCCTGAAGGGTAAGAAAAACCATTAGCTATTTAAATAGGTTTCAAACTCCATGTGAAACACTCTAGAGTAAGCAAGACATTTGATGCAGGTATAAAAACATCTCTACTTTTTAGAAAAAAGGAGCTTTTTGGCACAGTTGTTAAGTGTTGCATTGCTAATTAAAAAGTCATGAGATTGAACCCATCACCCACATCCTGGGAGAAAGATGTGTCAGACTGCTTAAATAAATAGTACAGCCTTATTAGCAGTACAAGGGAGGCTTATTCTGTCCTACAAACCACTCTGAATCGATTTGACTTATTGGAAAAGGGTGTTTTTGTTTGATCCTCACAGAGTAAAACTTATGAAAGATATAAGCTATGAAAACCTGAAAACAAAAAAAGGTTGGATTCTTAATAATGCTAATAAACACCTGATCAAAGGGCAAACAAGTTAGACTCAGTAAAAGAAGGTAGTTTGGGTTCTCAGAGTTTTACTGTATATTATATATACATTCCCTAATTTTGAAAAACAAAATCCTTTCCTTATCCAACAATTACTTAATTGATTTTACAAAAGATTAAGATCAGCTGCAAGTCAAGCTACATACACACATACAGCATATATTAGATAATTGATAACTAATCAGTGTACTACAGAAAAAGAAAGCAGGGTGAAAAGATGCAAAAGAGGGGAGAAATTAGAAAGAACAGAGGGTAGAAGAAACAAAGAAATAAGAGCATGAAGAAACGAGATGAAAGGGAGAATACAGGAAGGAAGAAATGAAGAGTATCGAAGAGATAAAAGAGAGAGTATGAAAATTTAATAATAATAATATTTATACTTCTCAAATTACATTGTGATAGAAGCAACACCAAATTGGCAAATGAAGTTCCAGGATGAATGTCTAGAAACTCATATATATATACCATAAATTAAGTAATTAATTTTGAAAAGCACTTTATTTCTATATTTGGTTTCTAAATAATTTATATGTCTTATGTAGTGCGATGCTTTTGAGGATGGTAGGAGACTTAGATTCTGTGTTTGTAGCTTTTGTATTTTGTAAATTTAAATATCTGTGTTTCCAAAGAACCATCAAAGAGATGAGTAAAATAGCAAATTCTGTATAAAAACATACATTGTTCTAAAAAGAGAACTCAGAATCAATAAGTGTTATACAATATACAAATGTCAAGCATTGATGTTTACTACACCAACAGAGTTTACGCGGATGAAGAGTCAGAGAGAAGATGAGTGAAGGTGAAGAATGAATCAATTACAGGCTATGCTGGCCTTTGTCCAACAGGCTCGTCTCTTTCGTTACGGATCCTCAGTTACTCTAGTTTTATAGTTTTTATGTAGTTATGCGCACACATTTTACATTGTGTGTCTCTCTTTATTGTGAAGATGCATTCCAAAATGGTATAGCTGTACATAACCACGCATTTTTTTTTGCTGTCATTAAGTGACTCTCTGAATCACTGTGACCCTAAATTATATCCTGTCCTGTGATTTTTATTCACAGGTAGGATTCTTTTGATCCATTGGCTAATTTTTTAAGTTAGATCAACAGGGCTTTCTTCCCATTCCATCTTAGACCAGAAGTTTCACTGAAATCTGATCAGCATCATTGCAATGGACACGATTTCCATTATAGATAGGTGGCAGCTATGCAGGAAATGCATTGACTGAAAAATCAAACTAATGTTTTCCACATTATTGTTAAGTGCCATCAAGTCAACTATAAACCATATTAAGCCTATGTATAATAGACAGTCATTTTTGCTGCTGCTGTGTCAATTTATTTCATTGGAAGACTTCCTCTTTTTCTATTTTACCAACTATGATGTCCTTTTCCAATGTTTGCTTTCTCCTGATATCATGTTCAAAGTACACAAAAACTCTATCATTGAATCATGTTCTCTTTAAAGATACACTGTGCAAAAATACATTTAAGACCATAAGAAGTGAGAAAATCTGCAATGGCATTTTTTTCAAACAAGAATATAGGCTAGAATGTCTTGACATTGCTGAATTTTTTCACACTAAATTCTTAATTATTGCCCAAGAGGTACCGAAAAAAGGTAAAATTCCTTCATTCATTACTCAGACATCACAAGACAATGAGATGCTTTTTGAGACATGGAATTCTGCATTCATTTCGGGAATGAGTTGCGAAAGACAGCCTTGAAAATTATCAGAAATCTTCCTCTGTGAATTTTATATGAGAAAACTCAGAAAGGGTAGGTAGTTGTCCTGTCACCACTCAGCTCACTTTGTGACAAAAAAAAAACAACAAACAAACACCTTGACTCAAGTCCATGTATGAGAAATATTTAACCCGCTTAGTTTTGATGTTGTGAAACATCAGTAGAAATTCCTTCAGAATTCATTGCAGAGATGGCAATAGACGATCAAAGGGATAGACCTGACTTGAACGGTTAAAACCTCGTCAGCTGATCCTCCCTCTGATGCAGGGTGGACCTGATTTGATTTTCAAACTGTTCTGTATTGCTGCTTGTTAGTTCATATTAGGGTTTATCTCAGATGTGTTATGTCATTGGGATTACCTCTAAATTTGTATTATATGTTTTTCTGCATTTTGGTATATGACACCTACAGTTAATGAACCTATAGGGACAGCAAGTAGAATAAGGGTTTCCAGGCGGCAGAGGTACAGCGGTGGGGGTGGGTGGTATAAATTAGACCAAGTTAAGGAGTCCAGGAAGGAAAAATAATGTTTGGAAACTGACTGCTGTAGCAATTGTACAAGACAGCTAGATTTGATTGAACTATGTAATGATATGATATCTGTACCAACTCCCAATTAAAAAGAAAAGAAAATGTTCCCAACGTTGCTTGATTCTGTTATTTCCTTAAACAATTTGCACCATGACTTGGCACCAGTTTGGTACCACTTTTCCCCATCAAAAATACCTAGAGCTAACACTGGTTAAACTCTCTATTTTTGACCCCTGTGCCTATCATAATTTTATTTTATATGCATCATTACCTTTTTCCTAGATATCAGCAGCATCCCTGACATTTTCTAAACACTGAATTGTTTTGAAGTAATAATAAGTCACACCATTCATAGAAAGTAGTGGCCATTGCTCTTGTTATTTGCCTGTGTTACTGATTCAGGTATTGCCCTATGCCCCTAGTATACCTGCTTCTGTTCAATTTGTCTATAATTTTGTGAATATCTTTCTCTTGGGCAGACTGATTTTTGCATGTCTGATATGACTAGAGTCTAATAAAAGACATAGACCTATCCCTGGGCAACTTCAGATGTATGAGGGGAACCTATATTCTGTAGATAAACTAAATAGTCTGAGAAGACAAAGTTATCATTGGAGGTCCTGAAAAGCACAATAAAAATAATTAGAAATAATGATAATTGTTCTACTGGTCATAGCTAGCATATAATGGACTTCTCAAGAAGATATTGAACTTTCCCCTATTAATAGAATTTTCTTAAAATATTGAGATGAGACTTCAACCATATAATGTCTACTTTAGATATATGATGAATGGTTTCTGGTAACACACCAGTATAATTCCATGAACTCAAATTTTATGTTATCCCCTTCTCTATTAAGTTATTTGATGATACCTAAGACCAAGCTTAGATAAAGCAAAAAAAAAAACTAGTTGTGGAGAGTAGGTTGTAAATTTATAGATGGGAAATTTTAGCTGTCCCAGTGTAATGTTCTCCTAAAATAACTTCTGCATTTTTCTATTTTAACCAGTAAGTTTGACCAGACTAGTCCAAAGCAAAAGCTAAATAATGCCTATCACCGTATTCCTAACATTTAGTTCAGAGTGGAAGCTCAGGAAATTGTGACCCCATGAAGAATATAAATTAGCATTTCAAACTGCAAAAATTGTCTGGATTTCATCTTTTGTCTCTCACATATCTGACCTAGAAATCTCAAAACTTTGTAGATAGCTTCTTGTAAAAAAGATAGATTGGGGATTTAAATAACAAATTTACACATGTGTCCAAACTATTCATTTCATAATTTTCACTCCTAGACACCTCTCTAAAAAAGATAAGTGTGATAATATCAGAAATCCATATCAGCCTTGCATCATGATACTTACATTAGAATTCATCATTAATTGAATCCAATTTCTCTTCTTCAAAATATTTAGAACCCCACATGGTGGTGTGAGTATGACCTAGTTTATACACACAGTCCCTAGGCTCTCCAGTTCTCCTTTCTGTTTTTAAAATGCCACGTTATTTTAGGATAATGAACAATTTTTCTCTAATCTAGATGGTCCAGATCTGCAGTTGAAAACTAAGCAAAACATTCAAAAAGGAAATATGCATCATTCTCCAGTCTAGTGCAATGTTTTAAAGCAATGCTATTTAGTACTGAGCCTGGAGTTGAAAAAGGAAACACACAATTACGCTGGTGGTAAGGGTCACGGATGAATGGTAGGGTGAGGTGATGAGGATAATTTTGAAAGAATAATTCTTTGCTTTCTTTACAATCATCCAGGACAAGCTTTACCAGGAGTGCCATGGAAATTCCTAACCACAGTAATGTCAGCAGGTTTTTCTTCATTCTGATGGATCTCCCAGGACTAGAGAATGCTCATTGCTGGACAGCTATTCCTATCTGTTCCATCTATGTTCTCTCTGTGCTTGGCAATGTCACCATCATGTACATTGTCAAATCTGCACCCAGTCTCCACACACCCATGTACCTCTTCCTCTCGATGCTCTCCATGGCTGACTTAGGTCTCTCGGCTTCCACGCTGCCTTCTATGGCAGCTGTCTTCGTCCTGGGCCAGAGGAAGGTGGCAGCTGCAACTTGCTTTGCACAACTCTTCTTCATTCACACATTCTCAGTCATTGAGTCAGCTGTGCTGTTGGCTATGGCTTTTGACCGCTGCGTGGCTATCCGCGAGCCTTTGCGCTATGCCACTATGCTCACAACCAAGCGTATTGGGGTCATTGGGTTGGCCATCGTATCTCGTAGTGCTGCCCTCCATTTGCCCCTGCCCGTGCTCCTTGGACGACTGCAATTCCATCCTGTGAGTGTTCTGGCTCATTCCTACTGTGTTCATCCTGATGTTCTCAGGCTGGCCAGGTCCAGCACTCGTGTGAACAGTGGCTTTGGACTCTTTGTAATGCTCTCCACTCTGGGACTAGATGCTTTGCTCATTCTCCTGTCTTACGCACTGATCTTGAAGACAGTTCTGAGCATTGCTTCCAATGCTGAGCGACATAAGGCCTTCAACACCTGCATTTCCCACGTCTGTGCTGTACTACTATTTTATACCCCATTAGTCAGCCTGTCCATGATTCATCGTTTTGGGAAGAAGAAGCTACCGGCACAGGCATATATGCTTCTCTCCTATCTGCACTTTCTTGTGCCTCCAATGCTCAACCCAATTGTCTACAGTGTCAAAACCAAAGAGATTCGAGTACGCATTCTGAAGATGTTCCAGCACAAAACATTCTAAGTCACTGGGTAAAATAGCGATGATGATATTTTTTCAATCCCATCAAAAGACTGCTGTTGAAAACATCCCAGAAGAGAGTTAGAAACTAACTTCCATTTGACTTATCAGTTATTTAGCTATTCAAAATCACCAACTAGAGTTTATTGTGGTGTTTTCTCTGTCACCAGAGTAATATCTATTCAATGGGGGAAAATGGTCCTCATTCTGCAAGATTTTCACAACAAACATATGAATGTATGAGCCACATAAAAACTACTTCAAATAGTTTAAATATAGTAAAAGAAACAAAGGTCTTATCAAGCACAGTAGAAAGTCTTATAATATTATGAAGTACAGTTTTTGAAAATATATTTCAAGACATGTCAAGCCTCCAATAATTTCTTGGTGTCTGCATAAAAAATGAAATCCAAATCTTCTATTAGGTGGGAAATTCTATTTCCTTCTAAACCATCATGAGTTCCTATATTTTTATATTTAAAGAATTCAAGTCTAACTCAATTTTCCTTCAATCCTTTTTAGAAGGTTAAAATATAAATAAACAAAGTATACATCTGAGTGACTATGTTTTGTGAGAAATGGCTTGAGTTGCGTAAAATATGTCAGAGCTAGAGCACTTGATTTTAACACAGTGTCATGGCCACTTTCATTCTGGATTGAGTACATTTTGCTTAAATATTCTTAGTTAACATGACTCATAAAAATCTGCAATTTCTGGTATCTACGCAAAATGCCCAATGGCCTTCTTCCTTTGACACCCTCCCTGATCTTGCTCCCATATATGTATGTGTGTAACATCACTACATTAACATAGTTTTTGTTACCCTCCTATCACACTTTCTCTTGGGATAGGCAACATTCCTTCAGGCTTTCATATTATTTCATTGCTAACATCTTATATAAATTTTAACAGCTTTATTTAGATTTAATTAGCATTAAGAAATTGCACATATCATCTCTCTCTCTCTCTATATATATATATAAATTGATATATATATATATATATATCAACTGAAACCACTATCACAATTAGATTAGGAATATACCATCACCCCACTACTTGTTATTTTATAGTTCTGGCCTACCACCCTTCTCCATCAAGCTTTTTCCCTCTCACAGATTATTTAACATACACAATAGTTAATGTATTTCTTAACTGAAATCAAGTGGGTTCAAAAACTCTTTACTCTTTCTTAGGGAATAACTCAATTTTCTCAGCACAATTAGATTAAGATTCATACATGTGGTTTATGTATTATTCATTTTAATTTTAAATAATATTTCATTGTCTAGGCATGCCACATTTTACATTATAGAGTCAATTACCATGCTAGTGAATTATTCACCGAGAGAATATTTGCTTTGTGTTTTCCATGCAATATAACCTGTACACTATTAGTTTAAAAGGAACCTCAGTACTCTGTGCTTTCACATTGCATTGCTAACTGAAGGTCCAGTTTCTACTCCAAGTTAGAAAGGTGTTACTGCTGGTTCTAAAAAGGTTGGCAGTTTAAGCCCATTGACGTCCTTAAAGGAGAGAGGCATGGAAATCTGCTTTTAGAATTATTTACAGCCTTGTAAACCCTGTAGAGCAATTCTACTGTCATTGAATAGATTCAATGGTAGGTTTAGTTATTTGGGGTTTCAAGTCAAGGCTAAGAGAACTCTGTGCTGTACTGGTTAACACCCACAGATTCTAACCAGAGATTGGTGCTTTAAATCCACCAACTATTCTATGAAGGAAAAAATGTGCTAGTTGACTTCTGTAAAGATAATAGCCCAAGATACCCTAGGGAGGAAGTTTGTGTGGTCCTGTGGGGTTTCTGTGGGTCAGATTTAAATTGACCACAATAGATTTTTAGTCAAAACTAAATTCAATGATTCACTTCTAACAGAGTCTCTACATGGAAAAAAGGCAAGTTTGCAGTGAAAATCATCAGGTATATCATAATTGTACTAACGAATAAAGTTTCACAATACAGATTTAACCCTAAAAGTGTTGAGTTATTTCTATATTATATATTTCCTGCTATGAGACATTGTGAAGGTAACTTCATCTCATTGACCTTTTAATCATAAATCTATGGATATAGGCTAATTATAGAAAAGACATATATCAAGTAAGTACAAAAGAAATAATGTTGTATAGAATATTTAATCATATTTTTAAAAAGAAATAAAGTTCATGACAACTAAAGAAACCATGAAACTGTAACATACTAATGAGACTAAGAATACACACTGACACCAGAAAGAGTGTGGGTGACTAAAGTTAGCATGACCCAAGCATTTTTAATCACCTCATATGAGTGAGGAGATAGAAAACAATGAAGGAAGAACAGGAATAATTGATACTCTTGCACTACAGTGCTAATGAAGGATATTGATTATTCCACGGACTGCTGGAAAATAGACAAGTGTGCCCTGGAGGAAGTATAACCAGCATGGTGAGATTGTCTTAATGACTTTGAAGCAATCCTTGGAAAAGAACACCATGCTTCCTAAAATGGAGGGTCAAAAAAAGTGGGATTGGCACCATAGCTACAACAATGAGTTTTAAAAATATTTGCTATTTGAGGATAGTGCAGGACCATGCAACACTTTGTTTTCCTGTACAAAGGTTCACTGAGTTGGAGTTGATTTGACAGCACCTGACAGCACCACATTCTTGATTTGATGTTGAAAGTAAACAGAACATCAGGAGAAAAAATGTTGAGCTGTTAGGAAACTCTGTAATTTAGTTAATTTTATTTTACCTCTGTAAATTAATTAGATTTAATATATGTCCCATAGTCTGTAAGGTGTTTGTTTCAGGAAAAATTCACTGAAAGATATGTTTGTCAAAGAATAGGCAAAGGACATGAACAGATCTTCACCATAGAGGAGATATAAGCAGCCAACAAACAAAAGATAAGGTATTTAAGGTTATTAGCCATTGTTGATATGTTGTTAGGTCCTATTTAGTTAAAACTTATGTCTGTTAATAATTACATTATTTATTGGTTCCATTGTGAGGATTTTTGTTTTCTTTCCATGAGTTGCAATCCATGCTAAAGTTTCCACTCACTGATCTTCACCAAGTGTCTCAACAAGTCTTCTTCCCTTTCAGAAAGCAAATCGTGTCACCTATGTATCACTGATTGTTGATAAGCCTTCTGCCAATCCTAATGCCATGTTCTTCTTCATAGTGTCAATATTCTTGAGCCATTTGCTAAGCATACAAATTGAATAAGAAAAATGAAAGGTACAAACTTCACACACGTCTTTTGTGATTTTAAACCCTGTAGTGCCCCCAATTCTGATAGAACAACTGAATGAGCTCTCTATTCCATTAGGGCCATACTTAGAAATCAACATTTTATGTCAGTCTAACTCACAGAATTCTGTTCTCACTAGAACATTCTTCTCATGTGCTTTCACTCTAATATTTAATGCTGAGAGACTCCTGAGATATATCCTTATAATAATCATAAAGGTCTAATTCTCAGTTCTCTGCATAATTTGTAATATCCCTGCTCTCAGGCACACATATGACCAGAGATGCCTACATCACTGTGTTTAGGTAATGACTTTGAATTAAATTATTCAGACTAAGTTTAAAAAAAACCTAGGGGAAGTGAAAATAATATAAAGTGGGAGATGGTAAAGATCCAGCTTTATTTATACTAAAAAATTGTGTTGAAATTTACTACTCATTTTTCTATTAGGTCAGTTTTGATTTGAAGAACCATTTTATAAAGTAAAACTATCCCTCTTCTTGTAGATATGTTGTTCATATGTTATGACAATTATTTTAATAAAATTAACATATCTTTTCTGGGTTCCCAAGTACTTTTGTATAACTTTAGTAATAAAAACAGCCACATGTGTAACATAAGGATTACACTAGCCTATGCAATTCAAGGATTATAAATAATAAAATCCAAGATCAGGGGAAGACATTGTTTCAGAGCTTAAATTCTGAGCATCCAGTTTGTAGGAAGCTATGAATGTTACTGGAAACCTCAAATCCATTTCCAGACTCCCCGTGTGGATAAGGCCTTTATTGAATCTCTTCAGAATATTTGTCAGGAATGTGAATAATCTTGCCTTCAGACAAAGTACATTGATAGATAGTACAGATAGATTGAAATTAAGCATATAATAATTTGTTTCCCCTTTTAAAACGTTTTTTATTTGTTCTCGTTTCTATTATTTTTCTGTTTCCACTTGGATTGAGGTTCTTCAATGTTTTATTATTTTCTTTTTTGTTTGTGATTTTCAGTATATGAAATCCAGGATAGGTAAATTGATCGAGACTATAACTAGATTAACAGCTCCTAGGGTTATGGCAAGGGAGACTAGAAGATACTAGGGAGCTACTGACAGAGCAGACAAGGATGAAGACAATGTTATCAAAATGATTGTGGTGATGATACCATAACTTTTAAAAAATATATTTAAACCACTAAATTGTGTATTAATAAAATGTGTGAAAATATCTTGTTTAAATTAAGGATACTTTTGAGTTTATATCATGAAGTAAAAGTATTACAAAATATTTATAAAATGACTCTTCAATGCAAACAACAACTTTCATGCATAGCTTTTATGTTAGGAACTTTATGACTATATTTAATGACTATATTTAATTTTATAACAAAAATCAATTAAGTAATCTTATAAGTGCTTCCTTTTAGCTTATCAAGGGATCTTATTAGGTTGTTACTGGAATATTTCCACTTCACAAGGAAGAAAACTATGAACTAGAAAGTTTAAGTGATTTATAAATTAATGGTAGTAGTAGATAAATAACCCAGGTAATCTGACTTGAATCAACTTTTATGATGATTATGTTTCAACTTAAATATTTTTGGCCATGTAGCCATATATAATTCTCACTTTTATTTATTTCATAAAATTAAAAAATCAACATATATGTATGCCTATTTTCAAATGATTATTAATTGACCAAATTAAGAGAATGATATCAACTTTATGATAAACTAAATTCTCAAACTTAATAGTTAACATGTTTAACTACATAATTACATCTCAAGTAACAATAGCCATACCCCTTATTTTCTTTTCCAGTATTTTAGCATTGACATCTACTTGATCTCTGTTAAAAAGAGACATAAGTGTATATCTGTGATAGGGTTTTCTGTGCCAACATGGCACCTATAAGAAATTATGAGTGGAGTTTAGCTTGTCCACCAAGTTAAAGCAGATTACCTGCTTTGGAGGTGCGACCAAGTTGAATAGCTCCCTGGAGGCTGCCCTCTTCACCCCCCTCTACTTCACCTTCTTGTTGGAGCCATGCTGAGACCTGTGCGAGCCCTGTGATGCAGCCACTGTCATTGGATCCACACAGCTCTGCACCCACCAGCCTGTGCTCTTCTTGCTTCTGCATCATTGCATGTGGCTGCATGAGTCAGAAGAGGGGTTTATGAATTCATGTAAGACTTATGGACTGGATCTGGACTGGACTGGGATGTTTTCCTGATATATAACTACTTCTTCATAAAAAGCTCTCTTTTACATATATATGTGTGTCACTGTATATGCTTCTCTAGGAAACCCAGCATAACACAATGTCATGTCACGAAGGAATGCTTTATTAGATAAACTGCAATTTAAAATATAATAATGATACTTAACTTTTAGTTTAAAAGCACTGTTCATTTTATGAAACCTTTACTATAAATACAGTCATCAATTTGAATATCCCTTCTATATTTATTTTTCATCTGAAAATGGTAGTGCACTAAAAGGGAAACACCACCACTGCTACATTTCCTACAGTTCTCTTTTTTATAGTTCAATCATCCTCTTCCCTAAACAAAATCATTTTTGTGTCATTAAATTATTCCTAATCCATCGAATGGCTCAGAAATACCCAGACAATTTCCTGTATATCTCTCAAGGTGTTAAGTCTCCTGAGATCAAGAAAGCTTTAGAGTATGTGTCTGAACCAGTGCTTGATACCCAATCAAGGAGATCCAACCCATTTGGCAGGGCATCAGTGAGTCCATAGCTGTGAAGTAGAGGTTGTATTCTAGTAGATATTATTAAGCATAGGCCGCAAGCGGTTGTTAGTTTCAGAAGGTATCACTGAGTCTCATGAGTCAGAACACAGTGTCCCAGGTACTGATAAAAGTGGCCGTGCCTCTTTTCTTCCAAATAGACATGTGAAAAGGCAGCTGCCCAGAGTTATAACTTTAGCCCATACAAGATTGGGGAGGAGGGGCTTCCGTGTATAGGACATTGTATTTATTATTTATTACTCTGCTGAAAAATAAATTGAGCTACTGAATAAGTATACTATCTCCTGCCAAGGGGCTTAAGCCACTCTGTAAAATAAACATATTTCCTCACTGAAAAGTGATTACTATATTACAATCAGTTATTTATCCTTATTTGTATTTTTCTGCCCAAACCATACTCATGTGAAAAAATGTGTGGATGATGAATTATGTAAATTTCTATCTTGAAACAGCCAATCCTTGTGAGGAAGGTTTATCTCAAAATGTGCAAGATGAGATCTTTCTAAAATGGGGATAAACAAAGGGAAAAAGGTATGATATTGTATTATCTCAAGAAGAGTCAGGCAAGAGAAAGATTATCTGTAAGTGGAGAGATTCCCTGTAATTTTATCATTCATAGGCATGTTCATAGGCATGTGTGTTCTCCTTACAAGCATCTAGATGGTTTTACTTACTTTCATTTCCTTTTGTCTTTAAAATAACATTTAATTTGGATCCAGTCAATTTTAATACATTCTTATTCAAATTATCTACCATTAGGAGTGGTATATTTCACACACCTAGTAAAATATCAGGAAAATAGCATAATTCCTTAAAGAAACCTGCTGTGGTTTTGAAAGCTGTGTGAACAATCCTGAAAATAACTATTTATTAAGTTTGATTGTAAAAATCTCTTTTAAAATAGAAAATGAAAAATATCTTGCCTTCATTCATCAAAAACAGAAAAGGAGTTCAAAAGGAAGGCCTGGTATGCCTGGTGTGACAACCAGTTTTACGTGAGAACTAGAATTTCAGGAAGCTCAGAAGGTATGCTTTATTTATCTAGGGCTTTGGATAAATAAGATAAAATTAGGACAGTACAGATACATGGGATGATATAACAGAATTCAAGGCATATGGGAAGGGGTGTTATTAATAGTTAAAAGTAAGGAAGAAAACATAGAGTTAGAGAAACTTCTCTTTGGGCTACGTGTGTCTGACAAAGTACTGAAAAGAGGAATGTAAGTTTTTCCAATCATTTCACTCTCTGATTACTTATTATTGCTCCTTCTACTAGTTGTTCAGAATAAATTGCCACAATTTAAATGAAATATTGTCTTCTGTGAGAAGAATAGTGAATCTTAATGGATAAAGAGACATGATGTGATTTACAAATATCTGGAAGGCTAAATGATTGTTCAGGAAAACTTATGAATGCTTATGGATTGTGAAGTTTGTGCCATCTCTACTTTTCTTACAAGCCACAGTTGAGTTGATATGTGAACTGAATTTAAGGCCTATTAATTTCTTTGCCCCATTGGAATTCATTTTTAATATAAATGGACACATTTTTCAAAAATGTGATCATTCTCATTACCTCTGAGAAAAATAGAGACAAAAATGCAAGGAATGCGTTGGAAAGCACGGCTGCAATAAAAGACTAATCAATTGAACGGCCAAGGGCCCATCTTCTAAGCATTTCTTCCAGTTGCTGAAAAACTATGTTTATCTTAGAGTAACTATGTTCATCTCTTTACTACCTGATCCTGAACAATAAAGTTACTCTGCTGAAAAATAAGTTGAGCTACTGAATAAGTATACTATCTCCTTCTGCCAAGGGGCTTAAGCCACTCTGTAAAATAATCATATTTCCTCACTGAAAAGTGCTCACTACATTATAACCAGTTATTTATCCTTATTTTGTACTCCCTATATATTTTACTTTCCCTCAACCCCCACATGATCTTTGGCCCTCAGTCTGAATTCTTACTTTATTTGAAAAATTTAAGTCAAACCAGAGTCCCTTGAAAATTCCCCAACATACTCATGCACCTTAGTACTACTCTATAGATGTAGAACCTGGATTTAATAATGTGACACAGTAGTCTTTTGTCATAAGGGAGATTAAATTTCAGAAATTACAAAGTCACTTTCTTGCGTCTGTCCTAAACCAACATGTACAATTCTTGTGCGTATGAAATAAACGTCCCGGACTCTTTGATTCTTCCAGCTATTAGTTTGTTTTGCTTTTTGATTCAAATGTTCCCTAGATGTCCACCATTACTTCAAGTTTGTTACTGAACTCTTTGCATTCTATTTTTAAATTTTACCCCTGCCAATTACTATTGAGTCAATTCTGACTCAGGCCAACACCATTGGACCGAAGAGAACTAATCTTCAAGGTTTCTGAAACTTTAAATCTTGAAGAGAGCCGACAGGCTCATCTTTCTTCCATGGTGGATGAAAACTGTTGACTCTGTGTTTAGTAGCCCAGTGGATTAGCGACATGATTGAATAATGATAGAATAATAAAAACTCTAGAAAAACTACTCATGGCTGCCAAAGTTGACAAGAATAAACATACAATTTGAAGAAAGCATTGGTGACAAATAGCAATGAAACAGATCATTTAAAACATGGTATATTATAGCAATATTATGTGAATTTTTAGCTATGTTTGTCATCTGCTAATTGTGTAACTTTATAAAGTTATTTAGATTTTGAATAGCATAGCTTTACAGTGACCTAAAATAAAAATGTAGGGTTATAATGGGAGATAAATGATATTTTGTGAGGAAAATGATACATAAACTACTGAGAATTAAACATAATATGGCAAACAGTCAAGAACCGTGATGATTTTTTCTTGCTAAAAAAGGATTAATAAGTAATATGGAGACAAATGTTTTTCTTTGAATCTCACTGTGATTTTAAGGTTCTGCATGCTGGAGATACACAATGGAAGCCAGTCTGATAGCTTCTAATTCTTTTTTAAGGAGCCCTGGTGGTGCTATTAAGTAAGCATTGGGCTCCTAACAAGAGTTTACGATTCAAACTTACCATCTGATCCTTAGTAAAAAGATGAAGTGTCTGTTCCAGAAAAGATTGAGAGTCTCAGAAACCATATAGAGGGTCACTATTTGCGGGAATTTACTTGATAGCAGTAGATTTTCATGTTTGGATTGGTTTCTCCTATATTGTCATATATTTGAATTGAATAGAATTTCTTACAGTATAATTCACACACACACGCACGCGCACACACACACACGCACACAACTTTTTCTTTTCAGTTTCCTAAACGGATATATAACTTTTTATATTAGAATGAATAAATGGGCCTATTGCACCCCCTACTTTATACATAGGGCTCAGAGTAATGAAATTTGTCATCAAGTTCACCAAGTTGGAGGCAGATTTTAGGTTATAACCCAGATAGATAATCAAATCTATTTAGTTCATCCTATAAGTAACCATGAGGTTTTAAACATCCTGACACAGTTATTTCCTTTGCAGTCCCATAGAGATGTGAAACATTGGTCATTCCAAAACAATTCCATGAACTTTTCTCAGTTTTTCATCCCTTTTATTTATATCTTGGTCAATGATATCAGTACTCTTATCTAGATATTGTATCTTAATATAGTTCTATGCCTATTACTTCTCTTACATTTAATCTGCCATCTAAGATTTTCAACTTTTATTTATAGATTTATGTGTATGTCTTCTCATTCACTCTTTTTCAGTGTTAAGGCTGCATCCTCCAGTCTGTAATAACAGCTTTCTAGAGGGACTTTTAACTATCTGTTTCCTTCCCCTTCAATTTATCCTTCTGTTTTATAACCATTATTTATATGATTATAAATAGAAGCTGGATATATAAACATAGCCATCTAGAATTTTAATATTTACTGGTGAAGAATACCATACTTTAGGTGTGCAATTAGAAATCATACAGGTGCATAAATGGAAATAGAAAAAATAAAAATTAACATTCCATGTGAGAATTAACCTTGTTGAAGCCAGCAAAAATTACTCTCAAAAGATAGTTTAAATTTTATGACTTGGATTTTCCATGAAACAATGATATGAGAAATGAATAATTATTTGTCTTAATCAATAAATTCACAGTATGGAGAACAAAACCCCAAATGTTTAGCTTGACACTTGAAACACTGAATATTCTAGAAACAACAAGCTTGTCATCATCGACATATTCTCAACCATGTTTTCTATTGTCTCAAAGCCCTAAATACACTCATTTACTTGATTTACATAATGATTTGAATTCCTTATTTGTGTACTTTTTCTTCTGCTTTTTTATTTCCTTTCAGCGCTTATATATTGAAACCTTTTTTCTCCAAATAAGCACATATAATAACAATATGCCATAACCCCTTCTCCTAGTGAGCACAATGTCTCCTTTGTGTTGATTACACTTGATTGTATGTCTCTAATCATAATATTTTAATTGTTAGGTGTCATCATTTGTTCCCAAGTTTCATATTTCTCACAGAGTATAATCTTCTTGAAATAGAAAACTAATAATTATAGTTCATCTTTGAACCCATCTGTAGGATAAAGCTATACACATAGTAAAGGATCCTTGGGGGCACAGGGAGTTAGACTTTAGGCTACTGTGTTAGACAGGATTCTCTAAAGAAACAAAACCATAATACTAATACTTTCATACATATTTATACAGATAAATAGATATATAACATAAGAAATAAACAGTTAATTAAATTTAAAAAGCTGTACAAATGGCTTAGGGCAACTCACTCCCATGAGACAGTTGTGAGACACTGGCAGTCCTTCAAGTCTTGAGAGCTGCTGGGTAGTCCTTTGTAGAGAAATTCAGGCTATCTGGTCACAGGCAGCAAACAACAAGGCAGTTCACCAACATTCAGCCAGATGATAGAGTCCGACAGCCCCCAGATCAAGAGATGTAAGCTCCAATGTTGTGGCAAAGCAGGTCTTGAAGGAACCTCAAATTACAGTGACACAATCCACGGATTAGGTGTCCCACAGGTAGTGTAGCTTGAAAATTGAGGCAAAGAACAAGCAAGTCTGCCACACACTGGCCCAGTGACCAAAGAGCAAGAGACAAAAAAGGCAAGACTCACTGAGCCATTTATCTCTCCACCCTTCAATTAATCCCACGCGTGTTCATTGGCCAGGTTGTCACAATAAACTAACTACCTCAGATACTAAACTAAAGGTCACCAGTTTGAACCCACAAGTCAATCAACAGGACAAAGAAGAGGCAGGTAAAGCTTTACAATTTTAGAATTCCTATTCATTGGGGGGTAGCTTTGAACCAGTTTATATTCCCCAGAGATATTATTTAAGTTTGTGCAAGAAAAGAAGAAAAAGAAAGGTAGATTAAACATGTAAGATTAAATATGTGGGAGAAAGAAGCAAGTAGACAGGAGGGAATGAAGGGAAGAATGGAATGTGTGCGAGAGATAAGAGGAATCTGTCCAATGAATTAGGTTGATTTCATATAAATGCTTCTTTTGCACAGAACTGAAACTCATACATATCCAAGTGAGGACATGGTTCCGAGATGAACAATTTTTATTTAATGCAGCACAGTCTGCAACAGGTCTATCTTTACTTCTGTTCTCTTACTTCAAATCACTTTTATTTGGTGATAAAATGATATTAATTTCTTGTTTTTCCTAAAAGGTTTTACCAGTAGTCTGAACAATTTATTTCTGAAATTTTTGAACACCGTGTGATTAGTCATTGGACATGATTCGTCAGAATGAGTGTAAAAGTAGGATGTGCAAGAGACTACAAGATATTTTAACATTGTGCAGTGCTAAGGTAATAAGTCTGTTATTAAGCATAGTAACAAATAAACATTATTTAATTGTTTTATTATCATTATTATTAATGTTATTGCTAGTAATACTAGCACACCCAAAGCATATTACCTTTAATGTTAATGAAGTTTTTCTAATTTATTTATACTTTATTCCTAGCAGCTTATTTATTTTTCTGAGAAATATTCTTTAAGTATGAACAAGAAAGGAAAGTAAATGAAACCCATGCAAGAATAAATAAATGGAATAAAGAAGCAAGCAGACCAGAGATGATGGAGAATGTAAGAATCATTGGTTACTGGTTACTAATTATCTGTCTTTTTGAAGGAAATAGCCTTATGGAATACATGATACACTAAATCTGATATCTAACATCTTGTTCTTCAGTCTTTTTCTTCTTCTTCTCCTAAGTATAGGATCCAGTATCAGAAGACAAAGTGAAAAATGGAAACCTCTTATTCAAACCAAACCAACTTCAGAGACATCTGATATACCATGATTGGGATTCCAGGACTGGAAGACGCACATACATGAATCTCCATTCCAATCTGTTCCGTGTACACAGTAGCTATTTTAGGTAACTCCCTGTTGGTATTTCTGATCTACAGTGATCACAGTCTGCATGAACCTATGTACCTGTTCCTGTCTATGTTGGCCATGGCAGATATCTTTCTCTCTACAGTCACTACACCAAAAATGCTAACTATCTTCTGGTTCTGAGCCGGGGGTATTTCCTTTGGCAGCTGTGTCTCCCAGATGTTTTTCCTTCACTTCATCTTTATGGCAGAGCCTGCTATATTGCTTGCTATGGCATTTGATCGTTACGTGGCTATCAGCTTTCCTCTAAGATACACAGCTATTCTAACCTCCTCGGTCACTGGGGCAAGAAACACCTATGCTAGCCTTGTTGGCTGGTAAGGTAGTTTTCCTCCAAGGAGTCTCTGATGCTATATCTCTTTTGCTTGGTAAGACAAGAATCTGGATTCTGGTGAAAAAAGGTAGTCTATAATTTAAGTGCATACCTTTAAAAACAATGAACTTGACACAGAAAGGATCAAACTGACTCTATGGTTGGACAAAACAGAAGATAATGGTAGTCTGTGGCTAAATGAAAGACACAAGTCTCCGGAGTGTAATAGAAGCCAAGGTGGCTTTAGCAGGTTTATCATTACAAGCACTGGGACATCTGGTGGTTTAGTGATTACCCCTTAGGCTTCAATCCACAAGCTGGGCAGATCCCAACCACCACCAGCTCTGTGAGAGAGAGATGCTGGCTTTCTACTCCCTTAAAGCATTAGTCCCTAAAAGCTCTAATGGCAGGTATATCTAGTTCTTTAGGTAGGGTTTCTATGAATCAGCATTGATTTGATGGCACTGAGTCTGGTTTTGATTTGGATCACCACAAGAAGCAAGAACCATTGGGAACATTAGCAGGGTCAAAAGGACAAAGATATTTATTAAATGGTTTTATAGGACCTTAGTGCTTCAAAACTATCTTCTCCTTGCTTTGGAGATTCAATGAAATATTTTTTGTAAGAGTCTCTGGAAATCTAGATATCTTGATCTCATGATATCTAAAATAGACTATATAAAATACATACATCAAATATTTTAGGAACAGTTGGGGACATATGTTCCAAAAAAGCATGAGTTTTGTAACTGTGGGGTCAGGAAGATATGGTTCTGTTTGGAGTTTACAAAACAGAATAGTTCAGAGAATATACAGGACCATATATTAGTGAAACTGAAGAAGAGACACTTGGGACTTTAAATACTTTCTAAAGAGTATTTTCAGTTTCTATGTCCCATGAACTTTTTGGAAATTATCATATATGTATACATTTTTAAAATAGTTTTATTTAGATATAACTAACAAACCACACAATGCAATAGTTTGGAGCATATTAACAAGAGTTGTGCAAGCATCAATACAGTCACTTCAGAACCTTCTTCCTTCTTATATTCATTGCAACTGACTTGCCATTTCCCGTGCTCCTCTTCTGTGCCTTGTGTCGTTACTAATTCAGTAACTATCTCAAGAAAGAGAATATAAATAATTGATAACAACACTGTTGAAATATTACCCTGTCCGTCCCAGGCACTCTTGTAAGTGCTGTGTGTGTGCAGTCCTCATTTAAAAGTGTCCATATATATCTAAGAATTAAACAATTAAAGCAAACCAAACTCACTGCTAGCAAGTCTCAGTGACCCTATAAAACAGGGTAGAATGGTCCATGTGAGGTTCCGAGATTGTAAATCTTTATGAGAGTACAGAACCACATCTTTCTCTATTGGGGTGACTGGTGATTTCATATTCCTGACCTTGCTTTTAACAGCCCAAATCACAATGACTATACCAGTAGGGCTCCTAACAATTAAACAGAAAATATTAATGATTTATAGACATAGTGACAACAATTATTTGCATAATTTCGTTCCAGTGGATAACTTGCTTAAATGTAGCACAAAACAAAAACATTGTAATAACACAATTTATTAATTATAGTTTTTCAGACATTTTAATGCAGTTTTTGTGTTAAAATTAGGTGCCTCAGCTGATAATCAGGTCGGCTTTAGTTTTTGCCAAAATTGGGATATATTCCCATAAGGAAGCCCCTTTCTCTCTCTCTCTCTCTCTCTCTCTCTCTCTCTCTCTCTCTCTCTCTCTCTCTCTATATATATATATATATATATATATATATATTCCTCCTTAATCAGTATAGCAGTTAACTACATAAGAAACTAATAATAATATGAATATTAAATCAAATATACCTTAGTATTTCAAATACTAAGGTAGTTTACTTTTTAAATATTCTTGATTTTTAAAAAAATGTACTAGTCTTTTCATTCACTACAGCCACTAAGTTCTACTTCTAAAGTCTACCAGCTACTACAAAGGTGTGTCAGACAGGGTTCTGTAGTGAAAAAAAAACTAAGACATTTATGATTTTTATTGATATACAGATATAGATAGATATATACAACACAGATAAATAAACAGCTAATTAATCCACAGGGCAGTACAGAGGGCTCAGTTCAACTCACTTCCGTGAGACAGTTAATATACTGGCAGTCCTTCAACTCACGAAAGTTACTGAGTGCAAGTCAAGGAAGCAGACAGCTGAGTCTTCTTTAGAGCAATACAGGTGGAGTCTGGCCACAGGTAGCAAACGGCAGGGCAGGGCACCAACAGTCAGCTAGATGACAAGGTCCAACAGTTTCCAGCTTAAGTGATATATACACATCGGTGTGGTGAAGCATGTCATGAAGGAACCTCAAACTAGAGCGACACAATCCATGGGTTATTTGTCCCACAGATAGTGTAGCATACAAGGTGAGGCAGTGAACTAGCTAAGGCAGCCACAGAGAGAGACAGAAAGGCGAGGCTCACTAAGCCATTTATCTCTTTGTCCTTCAATTAAACTGCAAACTTATTAATCCCACATGAATTTATTGGCCAGGTTAGCAGAATAAATCTACCTATAACAGAAAGGGAGTTCCTTTCAGATACAAAAGGCAATTTTGCTACCTTAAAATTTGAAAGAAAGATGCAAATATAAAAGGAGAGCAGAGAAGGTTAAATCTTAAAAGAACAATTTTCACTGCATATTTCTGGCCTTACTTGGAGTCAGAATTCAAAAGAAAAGATCAGAAAGCAAAAAAAAGGAAACTGTCCACTTTATTTGAATGAGAAATTAAAATCAGCGGAAATCAGTGCTATTCCTCTTGCTTGGATCTCTAAGAGAAAAAGAGACGGCAGGGTATATTTCATGCCTGTATAAAGCCTGAGTGCTAGAGTGAAAATGTGTGTATATGTACAATCTTTCTTTATATAAAATAGAGGGAAAGATTTTAGAGAATTAACATGCACAATTGTGTGATTGGGGGCTACAAAGTCAACAACAGCTATGCAAAGAAGGAAGTAAAATCTGGAAATATATCTATGTTACCATCTTAAAGCAGATTCTTACATTTTGGAGAAATCACGATTTTTGTTCTAAGGTTTCAGTTGCTTGGATAAGGACCACTCACAGCATCCAATGTAATCTCTGATAAATAGTTGATTGCTTGTCAATGCTAGACAGAGCTAAAGATACCTTCCTAGCAACATCTGAAACGGTGCTAGTTCAAACAACTGGACAACATAGCCTATCCAACTAGGCACACATCTTTTCATATCTCATTTGAATATCTACTAACTTCAATAGATATTTTTTGACTCCTTGACTCACAACCACAAAATCAAAAAGGGGAATATGAGTATTTCTTTCTCTCTGTCTCTCTCTCTGTCTCTGTCTCTGTCTCTCTCTCTCTCTCACACACACACACACACACACACACACACACACACACACACTGCATCTAGTTGATTCTGGCTTATAGAAACTCTATAGGGCCCGGTAGAACTACCCCTGAGGTTTCTGAGACTGTATGCCTTTGCGGCAGTAGAAAGTCTAATCTTTCTCCTGCGGAGTGGATGGTGATTTCCAACTGCTGATCTTGCAAGTTAGTAGCCCACAGAGTAACATCTACGGCACCTCAGCTCCTAGTAGAGGAATACTGATACACAATGTTGGAGTAACTTAAAACGAACAAACAAAAGCACTTGACTTTAATAATGTAACCCCTTTATCTCAATTCTGTCATTGAAAATTTGGTAAGATTATGATATACATAGATTTGTTCACAGGATGAATAAAACATAGTGCTTCCATAGTCTGATATGTCTTCACTAGATGTAAAGTAAGTTATTTTTATTATTACTGTGGTCATTATAATAATTTTCTCAATAAACCTATATGAACACTTAATAAGAATTGTAACATTAGTAATTTTCTGGAAACACTTTTGTAATTATATGGTATGAATTTACCATCAGATGTATTCATAATCATAGCTATTTCAGTTAAAATGTTTGTCAACTGATGAATTGGTCATGAATCTTTCAGATATTATAGCATGGGTTCACAATAAGAGAAATATAATTTGTTTATGCAGTAAGAATAAAGCTAAAAACAACAGCACCATATTAATTAAAATTTATTTTGCATTATATTTTATTAAAGATAAACTTTTAAGATGGAAATCATACTAGTGGTTTGTAAGGACTTTGGGTTGTGGGATCAAATTGGTCAAAAAAAAAGATAAGCCAACTTGGGGGATGATTATATTTTGATCTGGTAGTGGTTACAAACTACAAAAAAACTTTTAAAAACTCATTATATTATACATTTAAAGAGAGTGGATTTTTCTGTTAATATTTATACACATATAAACCTTTCACAAAAATGTAAAGAGATCCAAAAACAGATAAGAAATTATACATATCATTCTCACCATAATGTTTTGAAAAAACTTACACATAATCAAATCTAAATATATCCATTCTATTATCCATGTTACTTTGGTAATTTTATTTACAACATAAAAATTTTACAATAATTGCATAATCAATTAATATACTTCATATTAGAAAGAAGTATCAGAGTAAAGGGGGAGATTTGAAACTAACTAAAACAGAACATATGTATCCAAGTTCTGTACCTTGTAATCTCCTAAAAATTAGAAATATCATTGAATCTTTGTGAACTTTAAAACATCCATGTATATCATGAAAAAAGCACAGTGTACCCAAGTATTGATAGGGCTATTAAATTAGAAATATATTTCTATTACTGTGTCATAGTAATGATATATGTAGCTTTTTATGTTAGTGATTTTATTTCGCTCTTTTCTATTTTAGCATACCTTAACCTGGTTGCTATGAGTTGGCATCAACTCAAAGGCAGTGCGTTTGATTTGGTTTTAGTTTAACCTCAAATATAGTATTTGAATGAGAAAATGAAAATATTGATATATACAGGTGCATAGTGATCATTTTCACACGGTAACTGCTACTATTATTATATTGAGAGGAACTAAAGATTAACAAAATTTTCATTCTTTTTATTTTGGCAATGACTGACAGTGTGTCCTTTAGGTTCATGGGTAATAAGAAAAAACTGGGAAAATAATCTAGTTTGTTTGTGTTTATCAATACCTTGTAAATTATCCAAAAAGCTCAAACATTATATACTGCTATTCCGTTTCATGTATATGATTGAACCATAGCTATTGAACCAAGAAAGGTGGACACAATTGTGAATGTTGACTAAAATAATGGTTGATATTTCGGTAATTATTTTATGAGACATCATTAGCAAAATTTGCATTGATCATAAAATACAAAACTAGCCATTAAAGGATGTGGGAGTTATTGGTTAATTATTATCAAGGATAAATGTGATTCTTAGCCACATATATCTGTATGGTCTTGTTTGCAATATGGATCACAATATTAATGATATAATTTCTCTGATTAATAAACATGGGAAAATGGAGATTTTGAGTTAAAAATTATGGGATTTTTTTCATGAAATTTTGAATCCCTTCATATTTAAACATGTAAAATACCGTACATATACAAGCTACTAAAACTATTTCTTATTACATACTGTGGTTGACCCTTGAAATTACATTTTTACTGTTATATATAGTCATATTTGATCTCAATAAACTTAAGTACCTTTCAGGTAAAACAATCTTTGGATTCTCCTTCGTATCTGCTGAGTCTTGATACTATAAATAATAGGGTTCATCAAGGGTGGGAAAAGAATATAGATGTTTCCCATGAGAACATGAACCAATGGTGAGAGGTGTTTTCCAAAGCGATGTACCATTGTCAGACCAATAATCGGAATGTAGAAAACCAAAACTGCGGAGATGTGAGATACACATGTCTGTAAGGACTTGATCCTCTCTTCCCTGGATGCAATGGCTAAGACCGCATGCAGGATCATGATGTAAGAGAAAAGTATGAGAACCGAGTCCAACAACAGGTTGCTGATTACCAGAAATAGGCCATAGATGCTGTTGAAACGAATGTCTGAGCAAGCCATTCTATTTAAGTCTTGATGTAGACAGAACGAGTGAGAAAGTATGTGGGGCCGGCAATAGTTTAGGAACTTCAGGCGAATTATGACTGGAGGTATGAGTAAGGAACTTCTACCTAAAATCGCAATCCCAATTTTCATGATTTTGTCCTTTGTTAGGATAGAAGAATAGCGCAGGGGGTTGCAAATCGCAATGTAGCGGTCAAAGGACATAGCAAGAAGGACAGAGGACTCCATGAAGGATAGACCATGGATGAAGTAGGATTGTGCAATGCAGAAATCCAAGCTGATTTCTTGAAGGAGTCCCAACAAAATTCCCAGCACGGTGGGCACTGTGGACAAGCCCATGCACAGGTCAGTCAGGGCCAGCATGGCCAAGAAGTAGAACATGGGCTCGTGCAAAGTCGGCTCAGTTCTGATCACATGAATCACCATGCAGTTTCCCAGGAACACCATGGCATAGATGGAGGAGAAAGGGATGGCGAGCCAGATGTAGTCAACTTCTAGCCCGGGAAAACCAGTCAGAACAAAGTTGGGATTACTGAGGTTAGAGATGTAGATCATGGGTGCTACTAGAAAAAAGAAATATTCCTGGAGAGATATAGTCAATTGGATGGATCACTGATTCTAAATGTTTAATTGTGCTTTTTCTTATATTCAGAATAAAATAAAAATTAATGCAATTTTCTTTAGTGTCATCAACTCAGAAAATTGGAGAGTTTATGTGCTATTTATTCTATATCGCAAATTTATTCTGTTTGATGGCACGTCTTGTTTCATAACTAATCATGCTCAGAAAGCAAGGAGTTTTTATGCAGGGACACAAATTCTCATGAGCACCTGAGTTTGGGTGTGAGATTAGACTTAGGGGAGACTTACTTCCTGAAAGAAGATATTTTGTGATCAGTCACAGGGGTGCATTACTCTCACCAATGTAGCCCCATAGGGGACTATGAATAGATGGGCAATTTTCTCCTGTTCACCACAACTATTCCTACCATACTCCACTGGGTAACAAGATCACACAGGGAATAAGACTTCAAATGTCATCAAACTTTGGAGATAATAAAATTAATCAAGGAAAAACTTTGGGAATGAAATTAAATGAGAATTTTTTGCACAGGCCACCTGATAAAACTACTTTTTAGCTTAGGTGCCTATTAAATCTTATACTTGGTTTGTATTCTTCATTGTTGTGATTCTCTCTAGACTATAGGAGAGTTATATTCTCTATGATCATAATGTATTTTATCTCATATTTTATAACTTAAGTTAGAATAAATGACAATTTTAATATGAAATTATTGTCATTGTTTTTAATAATGAGCTTCTTATCAATCAATACATAAATAATTACTAATCAATAATATCAGAATATTTAGTCTATGATCATGTTTGCTATGTAAGGTAAAATAATATCAGTTTTTAAATCATACCACATCTTCTCACAATGGTTTAAAATAACCTCTTTTGCTTTGTCTGCCATAACATTATGTGTACTACACAAGCATCACCCTCATATTGAGTAGATTAAAACAATATGACATGAGATCATTAGCATAAAAAATCTTCTGAATTAGCCAAAATTGTAATAATAATCTTGGGGTTCCAGAATTCAAATGGTGCACTCTTTTTCAATGTGTACCTCTCAATTATAATGTGTATATCTAGGAACTGGACATTTGATTATTTTAGGTAGCTATAATGTTGCTAATTTTAAAAATATTAAATAAAAAATCAGATTATTGGATTACCACTTTCAGTTCGATACACAACACATCTAGAATAGTCATTCCTATCCTTAATACTATTGGAAACACATACATACACCAATTTAAAAAATCAATGGCTTTACTTGGATCTTTCAAATAATTGGTTTCACAGCACAAAAACCTGAAATTGACAGAAAGAGATAAATGCAGAGAATCACAATTATAATGTGCTTAAGGGAAACAGAATGAAGAGCCCTAAATTGCCTGTTGTTTTGTTGTTAGGTGTCATTGAAATGGCTCTGACTTAATGTATAACAGAACAAAACACTGCCCAGTCCCCAACCATCCTCAAATGGTTGTTATGGTTGAACCCATTGTGACAGCCACATGAAAACCTACTTCCTTGAGGGTCTTCCTAAATTTGCAGAGAATCTTATTTGATAAAGTTGACAGCTTTTCGAGGCTGACTACAAACTAGCATGTGAGTTAAAGTTCTTTGTGGCTGTACTCTTTAACAAGTTTTACCACTAGAATCCTGAAATCTTCTGGCAGTAGAGAACAAAGAAGAATGAACTCGTGACTATAGCAGATGAAGAGAAAAAGTAAACATTTAAATCATTAGTGTGTTCTACCCTCCAGACAAAAAGACTTTACCAGAGCCTTCTGTGACCCAGATATAAAATTGGACAGTTACCAAATTCCAGTCCCTTTCATCTTCCTGACACACGTAGGGAGAAAAGAGACCAGTGTTCAAGGTAAATTTAACTATGAATTATCTAAATATTTGAGTTAATTTGGGTTAATATGCAGTGATTGACAGAGTGGATAGAAAACAACATCCAAACACATGTTGTTCATAAGGTTAAAAAATCAAATATGAAAGCATATATAGAGTAAAATATATAAAGGAATGTATTCCATGCAAACATGAATGAAAAGAAAGCTAAAATCATTACATTAATTTAGCATAACATAATAATAAGGAATATGATTTGTGAACTAGGTATAACAATTCTTCATGTATATGCACCCAACAAAATATTTATGAATACTGATAGGAATTCAAAGAGCAATAAACAAACCAACTACAATATATGGAAATATTAATAATCTCTTTCACTCCTTGATAGATGGAGCAGCGACATATCAATAAATATATTAACGATGTAAAATATACTATAAATCAACTTGATTCATTTGTGGAGCTCTCCAGCCAACCAGTAAATATCACATATACATCTAAAGCTCTTATGAAACACTCCTTTACAAAAAAAAAAAGACTTCTAGTTGGTCAACAAATGCAGGAAAAAGGAAACTCACATTCATTAACCTTTAGAGAAGTGTATCACCTCATCCCAGCAATAATAGCAAAGTTCCAAAGAGCAGAAAATGGCAAATGCTCACAACAGTGGAGAGAGGTTAAAACATTCTTACATTGCTGGTGGGATTATAAACTGGTGAAACCACTGTGAAAAATGGTGTAGCACATCCTTAAAAAGTTGTAAACAGAGAGACCATAAGATCCATAAATTCCACAAATACCATATATATGCGAATATAAGACCACCCGAATATAAGCCGAGGTATTTAATTATTACCTGGGAAACCAGGAAAACTGATTGACTTGAGTATAAGCCTAGGGTGGAAAATGCAGAAGCTATTGGTGGAGTTTCAATAATCAAAACAAATGAAAATAAAATTACTAAAACTTGAGCCATCAGTGAGGTAATATATTTAAATATTTATTTTAAATAAAAAACATAAGTAAAAGGACAACATGTCATTTAACATTAGTAAACCAACACAGTAAGTGGAAAATAGGTTCAACAAAAACAAAAAGATATCAACAATGATACTTTAAGAGTACTATTCCCTGAGCTCAATCAGCAACCAAGCTAAAATGTAAAGCATTAAAATCCTTCAAAACTGGATTCCTCATCATCATCCGTATCCCAATGCAGAGCTTCAGCTGGTGTGAGGTCATCATAGACGCTGTCTTCACTGAGATCACCGTCATCACCATCACTGCTGTCATTTTCATACAAAGCGCAGTCTTCACTGCCATCCATAGCATTACTAATACTGCATTTCTGGAAGGCAGGTGGCACCATGTCTTCTGGAATGTCTTCCCATGCATCTCGAACCCACTTTGCTATTAACTCTATGTCAGGCTTCATGAGATTTCCTCCTTTTGTTAGTCGGGCTTGACCAGATGATATCCATTCATGCTGCATCCTTCCACGTGGTCTTTAAAAGGCCTATTCAAAGATACATTCAGAGGCTGCAGTACAGATGTAAGTCCACATGGGATAACGGCCAAAGTAACTTTACTAGATTTTGCCAGTTTTTTTATGTCATCCGATAGGTGGGTGCTGAACATATCCCAAACAAGTAAGGATAGTTTTTTATTTAAGGCTGCTCCTGGTCATCACCTCCAAATTTCTTCCAGCCATTTTGTTGTTCTATCTTCATCCATCCAACCTTTAACATGTGTACGCACAGTAATTCTTGGTGGGAAATTGATCTTTTCAGGCAAGGTCTTTCTTATAAAATTAATGACTGAACAAAGCTTAGTTCCATTAGCCAAACATGATAGAACAACTGTGAAGTGTTTTTTTCTTTTCATTTCCTGTGGTTTTGAGAAAAATGGTTTTTTCTCCTAAACTTGCAGTAGTTCTGTTGCTTGGAAGATCAAAAGTCATGGCATTTTCATCCATATTCACAATATCTGCCAGGTCGTAATTATAAATCCCTATATGTTTTATAATAAATGACTGGAATGAAATAATTTTTCTTCAAGATTTTGTGGCAATTTCTGGGAAATCTTTGTTCTTAATCTCAAGCATAGTATGCCAAACCTATTCATGAAGTGGGTACACCATCCTGCTGACGCAGCAAATTTTTCAATGCCTGGTGCTTTATATTTGTCATCCTTTGTCTTTTGTAGAGCACATATGCGGATTCCCATGTGTGTTACGCAGTAACCATTTTGACGACACTCCATAACCCATTTATGCAATTCACTCTCTAGAACCCCATAAAAAGACGTTACACCACGACGAGCTTTTTTAGCTTTTGGAATCTGTTCCAAGTCAGTCTTCATTTACTGCCACTCCCTCACTTGCTTTTCATCAACACAGAATCCTCTACTTGCAATACTGTTATTTCTCTCTTCTGCTCTTGAAACAACCTTCATTTTGAAACCAGACTCCTATGACCTGCATTTTTTTTTTTGGTTCAAGAGTATCCATTTCTAATAGGATAAAAAAAACTAGACTTTGAAAAAGCACTTTCATGGTAACCCCCACCCCCACCCCCGCAACGTGTTAGCGGGAAGGAGGAAGAGGAGTCCGTGCACGCGGGGAGTGCAGGTTGTGAATTAACACAGAGACCAGAGGGGAGAGATGGAGAGCAGCCACAGACACATCCTTACCAGTTCAGCTGCCACGTAAGTGAATCACTATGGGTGCTTCTGCGAATTGGAGCTGTCCACGACATAGGACAGCTCTGATTGGTTAGATGTGAGCAAACAAACGTTCAAAGCCCTGCCATGTCAGCAGGGCTTTGAATGAACCAAGGAGAAATGGCAATCACTCAGGAGATAACAGGTCCTCTTCCTGTTACCTTGGGGGAGAGGGGGCAGCGAGATGTTTCACCTCGCTGGGGTACCACTGACCTGTGTATAAGCCGAACCCCAGTTTTTCAGCTCATTTTTATGCTGAACAGCTCAGCTTAGACACGAGTATATATGGTATATATATGAAAGGATTTCAAAATTTTCTTTTAAAATCTTCCTTTATCTTTTAATTCTATTTTTTTCATGCTTTTGAAGATTTCACATATATCCTAGAGAGAAAAAAGAACTGTGGCATGAAGAGGAATTTGTACGCTCATTTCCATCATTGCATTCATTAGTCACAATATCATAAAGTTGGAAGCAACCTAAATGCTCACCAGTGGATGAATGGATAAACTCTGGCACTTTCATACAATGGTATAATACACAACATTAAACTCAGAACTCTGAACTAGTTAAAAATGAGTCAGTAAGTGCTGTATAATCAAGGACTACATTGAATTGCCTTGCAAAGAAACATGGTACTGTAGTATTTTGATATATGTAGAAAATGCATCCTGCTCAAAGAAGATCAATGATCAGATCACTTTGGATATGCGGTCCTTTAGAGTTCAACTAGTAATTACGATCTCTAAAAAGACTTGTCCTACACTTTACAGGAGTCTCCCGCATGGTTTCCACCTCGTGCATTCCAATCAACAATGATCATAAATGCATCTTCACTGCGTGCTTGTTCAATTGCAAAGTTGACAGCGTTCTTCAATATCTCCACTCGTGACTGTAGGAGTTCGTGCATATATTTGAATAATAACTACATTGATTGGTATTCCTTGCAGGCACACAGATAATACTATATTTCATACTTAATCGTACACAAAGATACATTTTAGGATGGTCTGTTCAATTATTGATATGACACCATTTCTCTTAAATACATCTTCCCAGCATAGTAAACCATATGGTTATGACTCAAGATAACCAAAACTAGTTAATTTCAGTTCACTGTTGATTTTTTGTGCATTCTATTTTGACAATTTCAAAATTTCCTAGAACCATCCTTCATATAATTCATGTTCTGATGATTACTGAATATTTGCAGCTGTTTCTTCTAATTTTAAGTCATCCATTATCAGCAAATGAAGATCCCCAAAACCTTGCTCCATTGAGGTTGACTCTATTTGAGGGGGCAAAAATTCCTCATTTACATTTGAATGCCTTACAACTTGCAGGCTCTCCTTGAGAAACTACATCAGACAATCTTCCATTACTACTCATAGGCTTTCATTGACTAATCCCTATGCAGTGGACTGTCTTTTCCTTCTTCTTAGTCTGTCTTAGGCTGGAAGCTCCACTGAAACCTGCTCTAATTCCATGATAAGACTTCTTAATTCAATGAAAAATTAGCATCCGTTGATGCTTTTATTTTGTAACACACATATCTGCTTTTTATGATTTATTTTAATTTCCCCTAAACTATATACAACATAGCATCTATCAATACATCCATTGTCGTGTGCACAACATAGTGAGATGTGCGAGAGTAGTGAAGATGTGCATGCTTCACCTACACTTAGTGATACCTTTTCATCATCATAAGCAAAAGGTAACTACTAATTAATACATATACTTACTTGATATTTGTTTCTTTTTAATTTGAATCTCTCATAAGAGGAAGTAATAACTGAAACATTCAATTTGGAACGGTCCCAAGAATTTCCCTATTACATAGGAGTCCCTTAAGTCCATTTTAAAAGTCTGGCAATTACATGGTTAATGTCATCTGCTTCTACAAAGCCCACTGTGCCTGTGATGTTCAGGAGCCCAGGCATTGGTTGGCTTGTTCTAAAAGTACTCTTCAATGATGACTCACTACCCTCAGACTCCCAAGGAGGAAGAGGAGTGTTTCCATCTCTAATCTCCTCCTGGGTGACTTAATCATATGATGTTTGTAGTGGATGGCAAAGACACTTGCCCAAGATTCTTGCTACTGATCTTTTGTAGTGCAAATATAGTTTGAGGTAAGATTATAAAAATACAGTATTTTAATGACTGAGAGGGAGAAATAGTGCCATCAATTCGGGTACAATCTGGGAGTTACTATATACATTTACTGAAGACTTCTTAAAAGGTGCTGCCAGAGAGGAAAACATTTAAATGTACAACTAAGAGATAGTTGTTAAATCAACAACAAAAGTCTCCTACGTCTTACTCTCTCATGTGTGTCTATTTAGATCTTTAGACAGATTTATCCCTTGCTTTTGAAGGGAAGAAAACTAAAATGAAGGAAAGTTTGAGGAACAAGATGGTTTAGGGAACTTTTGGGTTATGAGACAGTCTGAAGACAGTCTAGTTCTCACAAGATGAAAAGTAAAAGAGGGATGATTTAAGTCAAATGCAGGGCCATCAAAATTAATTGTAATTATTTATAGATCTCTGAAGAATCATCTTTGAAAAAGATCTACACACTTTGAGCACAGTAAGTAATAATAGTAAGAAATATTTAGAGGATAATAATTGATGATTATAACTTAATTTCTAAGGACTTTACATAACAGCAGGAACTCTTCCCCCTATAATTTTGTTTTTTTCACATATAAATCCCTGATATTAGCATGATATGATAATTAGTACAGTTCTCTTATTTCCTCTTCAAAAAATAGAAAAGACACAATAAATATGATAGTATATGTATATAGTGTGAGAAGAGAATCTATTGTGGACAAAATTCCATGATCATAGTGCAATCATGGCAGATTATAGGATCTTAATAACGTTTCATGGAATTGTAATGTGGTTGTAGGAAAAAAAGCATTTCTTTTGGAAACCAACATGATTTTCCATTTTGTCTGCTCTATGAACACAATCTATTGCTGATTATACATCTGCTTAACAATTAGAAGAAAGCAGATCCTATAACAGAATTCAGAGTACATTCTTAAAATTTTGGGAGAAAGTAGCTCATTCTTAATCCCTTATGCAATCATGATTCATTGTGCCTAACATATTATATACCCTACACAAGCAAATTAGCATTAGAACATAAATAACATTTTAGAGTGCTCATTGAATTTTAATGAAACCATTAAAATTGATATTACCATTGAGGTGTGTGCATGTGTGTGCATGCATGTGTGTGTGTGTGTGTTCAATTGATAGAAACTCTGAGCTATTAGAAATTTTTTCTACATTTCTTTCCATTGGTTTGTTTGAATTTTAGAGGGAGAAGTCAGCTCAGAAGCAGGTTTCCTGGTTTCATGACAGCAGCCTTGAAAATTTCCTTCATTCGACAGATATATCTTAAAAATTAAAACTAATAAAAATAGTATTACACATTAATACAGATTACATAAAATTTCAAAACTATTCCTCTTCTAAGGATTAAAATGAATATGGATTATATAGAAGCAATTTATACCACAAATGTGAGAGCTTTGATGTCTGCTTTCATCAGGCCCCTTTACTTGATGGCTCACGCAATGAAATCAAGAATTGTCCTGCACTAAGGATGGTCACTATGCTTTTGTCTCTGTATCTAAAATATATGGTTAAAACAAATGACCTTTCCGTTTCCTAAACAAATATTATCGATTTTCTCTGAGTTTAGAGAAACAATGCAGGATAAATGTAGTCATAGAAATTCATAAATAAAAATAATTCAAACAGTTGATTTGAATGTACATGTACACATATTCTTAGCCAATATCTTCAACCTTTTTGTCATAACTCATATTGCCATCAATAACTGACTAGAAAATTGTAAAGACATGCAGAAGGAATAAAACATGCCGACATTTCTAAAGAAGCAAAGTTTAACCATACAAGTTGTCTGATAAACAATTTGATACCTTTCCTAATAAATTCTCAGAAACAAAACAATGTGTGTTTAGAACAGTAACAACATTCAGTTTGGACTTTAATGATCTATGACAAAATTCTTTGCAACATAAGAATCTGGAACAAAGAAATCATTTTAAGCTCCAAGTAACTGTAACTGAATATGCTGGTTGATATCATCACACAGCTTAATCGGGAGGACTGAGATGTCTTTTTTCATATAAAGATGAACCAATCCTCAAATTCATAACTTTTGATTTTTGTTCCTTTGTGAACTTCCAACAGTACTATACTCAGTCCTTTGAGAGACAAGTACTATACTTAATTGAGTATAGAAGTTCCCAAATTGTAATAGGTTCCAGCACTACCTGTAAATACTGCTAACACATTGAATGTCAAGGTTCAACTCAAGAAATCTGTATGCAATAGGTTTGGGATGGGAACTACTCATTTACATTTGTTACTATGCTTCACATATTACTAATGAAGTATCAGGCATCAAAGAACAAAAAAATCATATCATTGTAAATGAGGGGAGTGCTGAATGGAGATCCAAAGCCCATCTGTAGACAACTGGACATCCCCTTATGGAAGGGTCGCTGGGAGGAGACAAGCCAGTCAGGATGCAGGGTAGCAATGATGAAACATACAACTTTCCTCTAGTTCTTAAATGCTTCCTCCCCCCAACTATCATGATCCCAATTCTACCTTACAAATCTGGATAGACCAGAGGATGTACACTGGTACAGATAGGAACTGGAAACACAGGGAATCCAGGACAGATGATCCCTTCAGGACCAGTGCTGAGAGGGGTGATACTGGGAGGGTGGAGGGAAGGTGGGGTAGAAAGGGCAAACCAGATGTAGTACTTTTCATGAGAGCAAAATGTCAGGTCTCCTCCCGCAAAGCAGGTCATGTGTTAAACTGCAAACTGGTATCCTGGCAGGGCTCTTAATCTGTAGTCCGTCATACAGGGGATATAAAAATATGCTAGTAATTATAAATGTCTTTATTTTACTGTGAAATAAGGACATCTGTTAGTATACTAAGTCTATTAAGATATATTTATATAAAATCTCAAGTATTGAGGATTTCGGGGGTGCAGTGGATAAGGCATTGCTTGCTAACTAGAAGGTCAGCCTTTTGGAACCACTTGGAGGCTCACATGAAAGAGGTGAGGCTGGTCACTCCCTGGAGAGCCAGTCTCAGAAACCCCTGGGCCCTTTCACTCTGTCCTCAAGGTTTGCTTTCAGTCGGAACTGCTTGGACCACGGTGAGTTTTCTAAAATAGTTGCTGTGATTTGGAATTTTACTTGTTGTCTTTGAAGGCCTTGTTTGTGTGCTAATGGTGATGTGCTGCCATGTTCTGTGGGTGCATTTTGAAAATTTGAAATAGAACATTTCTCTGAATAAAAATTTAATCATGTTATTGGGTCTTGTACAATGCTTATCACAACCATACATGCATCCATTGTGTAAAGATCATTTGTATATTTGTTGCTCTCATCATTTTCAAAACATCTGCTTTCCACTTAAGTCCCTGGCATCAGCTCCTCATCCCAAACCCAGTTCTCCCCATTCATGAACCCCTGATAAATTAATACTTTGCCATATCTTACACTGTCTAAGGTCTCCCTTCACCCACTTTTCTGTTGTCTGACCTCCAGAGAGGAGGTTTTACGTAGATCCTTATAATCTGTTTTCCCTTTCTACATCACCTTTGCTCCACCCTCCCAGTATCGCCACTATCACCACTGGTCCTGAGGGGTTCATCTGTCCAGGATTCCCTGTGTTTCCAGTTCTCATCTGTACCAGTGTACATCCTCTGTTCCAGCTGGATTTGTAAGGTAGAATTGGTATCATGATAGTTGGTGGCAGGAAGCATTTAAGAACTGGAGAAAATTTGTATGTATCATTGTTACTACCCTGCACCCCGACTGGCTTGTCTCCTCCCCGTGACCCTTCTTAAAGGAGATGTCCAGTTGCCCACAAATGGCCTTAGGGTCCCAACTCTACACTCCCCCTCATTCACAATGACATGATATTTTCCCTTGATGCTTGATACCTGATCCCTTCATCACCTCGTGATTACACAGGCTGGGGTACTTCCTCCATGTGGGCTTTGTTGCTTCTGTGCTAGATGGCAGTTTGTTTATCTTCAAGCCTTTAAGACCTCAGATGCTATATCTTTTGATAGCCTGGCAGCATCGCCTTTCTTCCAAACACTTGCTTATGCCCCATTTGTCCTCAGCAATCATATCGGGAAGGCAAGCACACAATGATTTTTCCTTTGTTGATGCCTGAAACTTGATCCCTTCAACACCTCGTGTTCACACAGGCTGGTGTGCTTTTCAGTGTGGACTTGGTTGCTGCTCAGCTAGATGGCCGCTTGTTTATCTTCGTCTTTAAGACTACCCACCATATTATGGACATACCTATCTGAAGGAGCCCTGGTGGTGTAGTGACTGTGCACTGGGGTGAGATCTGCATGATCAGCTATTGAAGCCAACAGCTCCGTAGGAGAAAGACTAGGCTTTCTACTCCTGTAAACGCTTACAGGCTTGAGAACCCACAGGGGCTTACTATGAGTCAGCATTGACTCGGTGGCAGTGAGTTTTGAGGGATTATTGGAAAGCAGGTAAAGTGTTGGAAAAAAAATTGACAGGAAGTCAGAAGAATTGGATTCTGGACCCTAATCTCACACACCATGTTGGAATCTAGAGTTGATTTTATAATATGGACAATTAACCAAATCTCTTAGTTCTGTTTCAGCATTATACTTCAAACTCTATAAAATGGAATTAAATTGTAAGACTCCAAAATCAGGCTTGCCAAGTCTACAGAATTTATGCTAATAATTAGAAATCACATTTATTTAATGACCTGCTATCTATGAAGTAGAGAAAATACTTAGGGGGTGGGGGGATGGTAATCTCAGATTACCCGAAGAGCATTTCAGGTAGGTTCTACTAGACGCTGATTTATATTACATGTTCTGATTTATCAACTCATTGGATTTCAGGGTGTTTGTCTGTATTGCTGCCTGCCATTCTTCCTCTCCCTGTTATCATGTCACACTGCAACAACACTTTCTACCTAGCAGGGCTCCCAGGAATTGAGGCTGTGTTCACCTGGCTCTCCCTCCCCCTGTGTGCCATGTATGTGGCATCCTTGGCAGGGAACAGTTTGATCGTGTGGGTAGTGAAGTCAGACCCCTCCTTGCATCAACCCATGTACTATTTTCTGTCTATGCTGGCAGTGACTGACCTGGGCCTGTCTGCATCCACAATGCCCACCATGCTATCCATCTACATGTTGGGTTTCACTGAGGTGGCAGTGGATGCCTGCTTGGCACAGCTCTTCTTCATCCACACATTCTCCATCATGGAGTCGTCTGTACTTCTGACTATGGCCTTTGACCGTTTGGTGGCCATTAGCAAGCCTCTTCGCTATGGCACCATTCTTACAAACACTCGAATTGCCAGCTTAGGTTTGGCCATTGTGGTGCGCAGTATTGGTCTCCACATCCCAGCTCCCATCATGTTGAAGAAGTTGCCTTACTGCCAGAATTGCCACCTTTCCCACTCCTACTGCCTACACCCGGATGTCATGAAGCTGGCCTGTGTCGACACCCGCATCAATAGTGCATATGGTCTCTTTGTTGTGCTCTCCACACTGGGCACCGACGCAGTACTCATTGTCCTTTCCTACGGGATGATCCTGCAAACAGTGTTGTCCATTGCCTCCAAGGCTGGACGCCTCAAAGCCCTCAACACGTGTGTCTCCCACATATGTGCTGTGCTGCTGTTCTATACACCTATGATTGGACTATCCATGATTCACCGATTTGGAAAGCGGGCATCCCCATGTAGCCGTGTGTTGCTTTCCTATGTTCATTTTCTCACGCCTCCAGTACTCAATCCAGTTGTTTACACTATCAAGACCCAACAGATTCGGCAAAGGTTGATGCGTCTCTTAAGGTTGGGTAGGGGTGGTATCAGAGACATCCAAGGTCATTAAATCTTTGCTGTGTAGAAGCAAAAAAAAACATGAAGAGTTTAATCATCTATGCTGCACAGAATACAAGATGAGTCACATGTAGAGATATATATTCTCTCAATTATGGGAGAAGTAATCCACCTCCTTATTTATCAGTCTTTTACTAATGTGTGTACAGTTAAAAACCTATCGCCCTCAACTCAATTCCAACTTATATTAACCCTGTAGGATAGAGTAGAACTGCTTCTTGAAACAGGCTGTAAAGCTTTATGAAACAGGAAGATGTATCTTTCATCCATGGGGTGGGGGGGCTGGCAGACTTGAACTACTGACTTTGCAATTAGCAGTTCAATTTATATCCCACAACATCACCAGGCATAAAACCTTCTAATATGTCCAGGGTCAAAATGGTTGGTAGTGGTAGCCAGTTCCCATCCAGTTATTCTAGATAGGATCATACTTTGAAAAAAAAACTATAAACAAACCCCAACTTTTTAATTGAAAATTAGGGTAATGTTTTCAGACTTGATAATTTTATATTCTATAATTCATCCACATTTTCTTTCAACTCCTCCATTGTAATCTCTTCAATTTACCATAACTTATCCCGCATAATTCATGTGTTTCCTGTTTCTATCCCTTATTTCTTCCCAATCCTGTAAACTTTGTCCTTGGGCTAATACTCCCCTTTTGGTTTTAAACAGTTGCTTACTTGGGGGTCAGTTCAGTTCCAGATGTAAAGGTAATTAAAAGCTATAGTCGTGGGGGTCCCTTAAGTCTTTATCTGCCTAGTAATCCTGGTCTTTTTATGATTTTGAGTTCTAGTCCCTATTTTTCTCCTACTCTATCCACGCCCCTTTCCTGTGATCTTAGAGCAGTGGGTAGTGGTAGCTGAGAAACCATCTTCTTTTTCTGACCTCAGGGTTTCAGAGCCTGATGTTGGCATGATACATGAGCCCATTAGAGGAAATGTTTCTATATGTCTTTGAGTCTACATTCTTTCTTCCTTTGGGTGCAGAGAAACCAATAGTATCACCTTAGATGGCTTTTCAAGAGCTTTTAAGACCCCAGTAATTTTTTTACAACCCCATACTCCTCTTAATTGCTGTAAAACATTGTCCTTGTGAGATAACAATAGTCCTGATCCCCAGGCCCAGACTCATTCCTTCAAGATGGTTGGTTATGTTTAAGATATTTTCATAAACTTCCTCCATGTATACTATACAACCTTAATGGATATATTGAGATAAAAATGAATACACATATATAAATATCCAGATGAAAACATTTGGCAAGATATTTATAGAAGTAGAAATGTAAACTTAGATGTATGAAGGCTATGCTTATGAGGACTTTTTAATCCCAACATTTTTCTGTGTTTGTCTATTAGTAGAATTCATAAAGATGCACTGGATATATAGTTGTTAAGATTTAATGTACTTGTTCATACTTAATAAAATTTGGGGAGAAAAATCACTGGAATATAAAACCAAGAATAATTGTAAGTTGTCACACTGCTTTATTTACTAATCTCACCCATTTTGAACATAATGAATTGCTCAAAGGTAAATGAAGGATATTTGAAAATAAAATATTTGAATTTTGTCACTGTAATCTTCATACCGAGAGAAGTAACTATATATGTATATACACTTTTTAGAACTTTACTTGAAAGCTTCCTTGTATATATTATATGACAATAGAAATGTAAATGTAGATTAGACAAGTGGGTAAAATAACAAACTGGAGGGTACTTTAATAGGCTATTTGAGAAAACAATATTATAAAAGCTAACTCAAGTAAGAAAAGAATTAGCAAGTGGGATATAATTAGTATCATATAATTTACTCATCTCCAAGGATGCTAATAGGCAAACTCTACGTATATAATAATGGGAGGTGTTTTGATGGAAATAAATCTTTTAAAATCTTAATAAAAAACCCAAAACATGAAGTATGCTTCTCAGTGACATATTCTAGGAAGATATTCATTTTGTATGTTTAGTATTTTTTTAAAGGTTTGAACATTTAAGATGCCTACACCCCTGCATGTATTAGATTGGTTCAGCAGTTAGCTGTTGAATACCCCAAAACTCCCATGTGTTAAGCTTGGTTTTCTAAAGAAACAAATCCAGTGACACTCATCTAAGTATAAGAAAGAGTTTTATTTCAAGAAGTTTTATATATCAAGAAGATATCCCAATCCAGTCCAACACAAGTTCTTAAGTTCTATGGTAGTACATAAGTTTGAAGCTAATCTATATGTCCTTTTTCAGACTCATTTAGTCACATGCTGGTGATGCAGAATGGTGAACTGGGGAGCAAGAAGATCACTGGCCAGGGGGTGCAGAATTGTGTGAATACCAAGTCTGTGTAAACATGATAGAATGCCAACAGTGCTCAGGTTTATTGGTAGAGACAATGTGAGCAGGAAGGCAATGAGACAGAGAGAGAGAGAGAGAGACAGAGAGAGAGAGAGAGAACATTTCTCTTTACCTTGTCCTTATACAAAAGGCTTATGATATCAAGGAGGTTTCATCAGGCTGCAACATGATTGACAAGTATAACTCCACCCCTGACCAGGAGTGTCTAGTTGACATAACCCTAACTTCACTCCACAAAATTAGCCTGTTAGTCTTTTCTTGAGATTAGAGAATTAATGACTAAGTAGATGATAGCACATTTTACTTGCAGTGTAAAGAAGGAAAAATAAGATTAAAGCACAACTCGGTATATGGTACATATGAGTTTTCTGCAGTCAAAATGACGGGTTTAAAACTTGCCTTAAATTCAGGTAATGGTTTGAAACTTCAACCATAGACTTATTATTGATTAGTATATTGATGATAAGTAAGACAATGATATATATCTTATCGTCCAAGAATTTTTTAATGGGCTACTAAATGTCATGTTTAATTGTTTAGGTCACTTCAGAAAATCTCTCATTATATAAATGTCATATGAGTACAGATTTAGATGTTAAGATGTCATTGTGAGGGTGAAGTGGCATGGGAGACATGTCTGACCTTCTCTGGATACAGAAAAGAGAAGAAGAATCCAACTTAACACTAGTTCAAGGTATTTAGCAACAAGATAGAAGTCAACAATGTCTCTATTTTCTATCTATGTTATTTTGACACCAGCCATCCCTTTCAAAGTAGAGGAGTTGCTTCTCTATTAGGTTCAATAATTCATTGCATTGGCCTCACAGAATTCATAACCAATATTCATGATTGGGGGGTGGGGGTTGTTAGGGGAACTAAACCAAAAGCGAAACTAAATTCACTGCCCTACAGTTGATTATGATTCAAAGCAATCCTGTAGGGGAGGGGAGAACTGCTCATATGGGTTTCAAAAGCTGCAAATCTTTACCAGTGTAGAAAACCCCACATTTCTTAGAGTAGGGCTGATGGGGTCCAGCTGCAGACTGGAGGTTAGCAGTCTAACCAGGGCTCCTTCCAGGGAAGCTAAGAGGTAACAAAACGCCAGGCATACAGTCATTCTCTTCACACTGCCTCCTCGCAGCCATGCTGGCCGGCATGTCTCTCCTCTCTTGCTCCCTCATCCATGTGCTTCCTGCCTCATGCTCTCTGTCCTGCACCTCTACTCTGCTTCATGGTAGCAACTGCTTCCTCTGCTCTGTCTTATGATGTTAGTGCTGCAGGCTTGGGGGCCTCAGTTATCTACACAGTTTAGTTAAGGATCTCACGCATGCTCTACTGAGGACTCTTCTTTCATGATGGTCATGGGATTCTATCTTTCCTAATTTCTACTTATATACCCCAAAGGAAAGGTAATATTGACACATTTCCCCCTGTGAATGTTTAACACCCGATTTTTACATGGTCCTATTCAATCATTTGTTGAGAGTTACGAAGACATGGGTAAGAGAGCGATACCATTTCACCACAGTGAAATTAAGAGGTTTTCTTCTCTCATATATTTACTTTTCCTGGATTAAACTTTATAGTCAAGAAATAAAAAAGATTTCTGGAATTCTCTAGTCCCTCACCTGTATCTAGCTGCTTCTGACATGTGTGCTTTAGTCTATTTTGACCAAAATGGCCTTCACAACTCCACATATTGTTCTAACATGTAGTCCATACGTTTGCCTCATAGAGATTTCTAGTTCAGTCACACCATAGACCCAGCTAATAACATTCCTAAGAGGATATCTTATATTTTTAAAAATACTTATACTTTATATTTGTATCTACCTGGTCTAAAGTAATGAAAATCTGAAAAATCCATGCTTAAATAGGGCTCAAGATTTCCAACTTATACTTTTTTCCTACAGCACACACTGAACATGTTTAGGAATTATGGTGTTCAATTATAGAGTGCCTATTCTGTTCTTGAGGACATTTGTCGAAGACACTAAAACTGAGAGTGCCTTGCCATTAAAATCTAGCAGAGGGAAGAAATACGACAGCTCTGGTGTCTTTAAAAGTAAGTGAATAGTGTGTGGCTTTGAAAGAAAAGTGACAGACATGCATTTGGTGGTGGAACCAAAAACTTTCTAGTAAACAACTAAATAACACTATGCAGAGGCAGATATACAAAACACGATCAATGTGCTCAGTGATCTACTAAAAGGCATTGCGAGTTATAACTTCTTTTCAAAAGTCCTCAGATCCCTACTGCACTACTGTGCATCCTCTGTGTGTAAGGGGGCATTACTAAATTGATGTATGTATGGATTGTGATAAGAGTTGTATGAGCCCCAATAAAATGATTTAATGTGCTGGACACAAATGATGTATATACAGATTGTGAAGAGTTGTGTGAGCCCCTAATAAAATGATTTTTAAAAAATAAAAAGTCTTCTTTCCACTACATGTCCATATATCATACTCAGATAACACCCATAAAGCTGTAATTCTGGAAGGTGTACTTTCAACAACAGCAGAGTCACCCAATGTAAACAGATTTGAGTGGAGATTCCAGAATAAGAACAAATAAAAAAAGAGTCACCAAATTCTTCTCAAAGATTAGCTACTGAAAACCATGTGAATATATATTGCCTGATATATTGCCACATCATAAGCTTTTTAGGTCAGAAAAAAACACTGGGGAAAAACTGCCACCTCCAGGTAAATTGACCATAGTGATGGGGATGGAATACAGTCAATAAGTGTCAAGCCTTAATGACCTTCACTTGTTGATAGTGTAAAATAGAAATCGAGAAGAAACAGTTACCAAGTCCATTAATAATTGGAATATGTAATGTAAAAAGTATGTATTTATGTAAATTGGAAATCTTCACAAATGAAATGGAACACACAAAGATCAATATTCTATGCATTAGTTAGCAAAAATGGACTGCTATTTTTGAATTAGACAAGCATGTTGTTTACTACATTGGTAATAACAAATGCAAGAGAAATCTTGTTTTCATTGACAAAAGGAACTTTTCACGAATTATTTTGAAATACATAGGTGTCTGTGATAGGATGGTATCTATATAATTACAAGGAAATCCAGTATTAACAACCATTAATCAAATTTATGTACCAACCAGTAAAGCTAACCAGGAGTAAATTAAATAATCATACCAACTTCTTCAGTGTAAAATTGATCAAACATTCAGGGAGACGTTTTGATAGCTATTGACAATTGAAATGCAGGAAATGGAAAGAACAAAGAAGATATCAAAACAAAACAAAAAACTCACTGTCATTGAGTTGATTCTGACTCTAAGCTACCCAATAAGACAGGATAAAACCTGCTCTTGTGGGTTTTGAAAAATTGTAACTCTTTTTAAGAGATGGTCTTAGTGATATAAGCAAAATGAGATCACATGACCAAATTTTGCATGAACAATGCTTTCATCATTGCTAACACTTTTTGTTAACAAACTAAGTTATGACTCTACACATAGACTTCAAAAGATGGACTACACCTGGATTAAATTGACTAAAACTTTTTGTGGTAGTTAGATAATTTGGTGTCAATTGGGAACTTGAGAGGATTAAAAGGGAAGGGATATAGTCTAGTCTGTCAATTGAGTCATAACCAATGAGGCCTCTGTGTGGGCATGGCCTTCTCCTGGAGATTCTGAGAACTCCAGTATTCCTTCCTTGGAAGTAGGAGTCTCTCTCTCTCTCTCTCTCTCTCTCTCTCTCTCTCTCTCTCTCTCTCTCTCTCTCTCTCTCTCCCTGCACTCTCTGAGAGATGCTCTAGTGTCAAGTTTCATGGTGCCAAGCTGACTTACCTTGTGACCTCTGGGGCCAGAGAAGCTGCATGGAAACCCCAGCCAGCGCTGTGATACTTACAATGCCACTGTATCTGCAATACTTGCCACCCACTGGCCTGTGATCTTCCTGCATTCAGCATCATTATGTCTGTTGCATGCATCTGAAGAGGACTTTATAGATTGGTATTGGACATAGGGGCTAATATCAGACTTAAGGACTTGATCTGGACTGGGTTGGAATGTTTTTCAATATTCAATTACTCTTGTATAAAAAGCTCTTTCTTATGCACGTATTAATGTCTATGGATATGTTTCTCTAGCCTACCCAGACTAACACACCTTTGCTCAATTTAAGTGGCCAAAAGGAGACCAGGGTTTGAATGTTGAATAGACAATGAAATATTCATAAGGAAGTTCAGGATGCAGTTGAAAAAAATTAAAGAAAGTCCATGAGAGTGGATATATGACCTTGAATATAGTGCAAATGGTTTTTTTCAAAACCGTTTTATTGAGAGTTAATACAAATTTCATATCATTTCATAGTTAATACAGACATCATATTGTTCCATAGTTCACATCTGAATTTTGAGACCTTCTCAAGAACAGCTGTGATTCAGTGAACACTAATGACAGAGACCTGATGAACTGTGGGATGACGTTGGCAACATCAAACATGAACAAAGTAGAGTGTAATTTTTTAAAGAAAGAAAGGAATTATATGGCAAAGCAAATATCAGAAGAATCTCTGACACTTTATAATGATCATGAATCAGCTCAAGCAAATGAATGAAATGAGGAGGTAAAAGAGTACATGACATAAAGCACTAAAATGAAACATCCAAAGACTTTGACTTAATGCTTCAAAAATGAAGATATGTGGAGCAAAGCCCAAGTTGAAAGCAATCAAGAATAAATCATCCAAGCCTGAAGCTGAAATATTGAAGGATTCTATGGGAAAACACATGGAATAATCCAGGAAGCCTCAAAAGACAATGCCAGAAAAACACAGACACTGTACTAAAATAATAGGATTGATATTCATACACTTCAAGTGGTAGGGGATGATCAAGAACCAATGATACCAAAAGAAGAATTTCAAGCTTCATTGAAACCATTAGTGAGAAATGAGGCTACAGACGTCAAAGGAATGCCAATTGAAATGTTTCGGCGCACAGACAGAGCACTAGAATTTATTGACTGTTGTTTCCATGAGCATGGACCGTGGATGCAAGCAAGACAAAATCCTTGATAATTTCAAACTTTCCTTTGTTTATCATAATGTTCTCTATTGTTCTCAGTATGAAGATTTAAATTTTCTTTACAATGAGTTTCAACCCACACCCACACTGAAGGCTATGTAGCACATGATTTTCATTAACACATGCACCCAGTCCTGTGTGCTTTCAGCAAGGGTGTGTCATTTGCATATCACAAGTCATTAGGAGCTATCTTCCAAAACTGATACCAAGTTCTTCATATAGTGCAATTTTTAAGTATTTGCTCAGCATACATATTAATTATTATGGTGAAATGATACAACTATGATACACACCTTTTCTGACCTCAAACTACATTATGAAATTTCAGAAGAACAATCTGTTTTGGTAACAAAGAGTGCAATGTCATGGATAGAATTGTGTACCACAACATATATTTCAACCTGGCTAGGACAGATCCGCAATATTGTATGGTTATCTACCATTTAGTGATGTTATATAATTATCTTTTCTTTAATAACATGCTGTAAATTCTTTGTGGGCTGTATCTTGACTCAAATCATAATCTTTCTTGAATTACTTCTTTTCTGAAACGTAAAAGAAAATTAAAAAATAGATGCCAAGACATATATATATATATGGAACCAGGATGCAAAAGCTGCATTTTTAGAATTGACAGCGAAAGAAAACATTGCCCTAGAACTAACACCCTGAATTAGGACTTACAAACTCCTAAATTGTGGAACAAATAAGTTTCTGTTTCTAAAAACCAGCATCTTGTGCTAATTCTGTTATAGCAGTACTTGATACCTGACACAGAAATGGTACTGGGAATGGTTCTAGAGAATTAAAACAGCTAGATTAAGTTTAGGAGCTTAATGAACTATGAATTTAAGAACTTGTTGTTCAAGTTTGGCTAGTTTTAAAAGTTCGGATAACTCTGCCTTTAAAAATGAAGTGGGCATTGCTAATCCATGATGAGAGGTGGTGATAAGAATATGCATATTATCACCAATATGGTATCAACTACTTGCAAGAAACACGGCTCTAAGTTCTTGCATATTTGATATTTTACTATCATTTTTTCAGGACAAGAAAACTAAGGAAGATGGTTGGTCCTGCTTTCACTTGACAAAGTAGTAAAAGGAAGCATCCAAGGCTTGGAGCCACAGCTGCGGTGTTACACAGAGGACCCCACGGTCGCCACTGTGCCAGAAAGAATGTCTGATGTCTCCTTGTACCAGAGCTGACATAGCCACCAGCCAAATCAAAAGTCTTATTAATAGAGTGAGTGAATTACACTGATGCTTGGATTCTCAACATCAATAGGTATCTGGAATTAAAGGGAGGGCATTAATAGGAAGTCCCAACTTTCTCCAGTAAAACAGCAATAACAAGACCTATAACTAGACTTTCTCCAACCCCTGAGGAGTAAAACACAAATCATAACCCAGGAAGAGGTAAAATACGCTCCAAAAGAGCTGCTTGCTTTTTTCTCATATACGTACACCAAAACCCGGATAATCGGTGTGAGAATGACTATTAACGGTGTGACAGAGTGGTGCAAGGGAAATAAAGTTGGATCAGTCTGAGTTTATTGTTATGGGCCCATTAATCACATGCATTCACATTCATTCAATCACATTCATTCAGTGTTTCAGCTTGAGAGAGTAAAAAATCGAATAATTTACTTGGTTGTTCATGATTCACTGATTAAGTGATGTGCCTATAGGAAATCAGGTTGAATAGCAAGATCTGCCTTGGTATACTGTAGAAAAAAGCCTCTAAAGACTTAGACAAAGGAGCATGGTAGAGTGGATTCATTACGTTGTATGGATATAACCACTCAGGGACACATTTGCTATTACAAGGGGGAGGAAATAATGGTGACTGAATCCTAAGTATCTTGAACACTGGTGTAATTTCTTTCTTTTTTTTTTGCCTATATGTAATCTATTACAGTCACCAGAAGTGCTACTCTCGAGGAGAGTAATAATTTCTATTGGAGAACAAAAGTAATTCACAACTTTTTCATGAGTTTTGGATGGTTTTGGATTTGTAGGGTTACCACAATTTCATAGGTTTTCTCATAAAGCATATTGTTCCTGAAGCGTTTAATAACATTTTACTTAAACAAATTTAGCCAAGAAAATGCTCAGTTTCTCATAATTTGACACCTTTTTTCATGAAGGTTTTACAATATTTTAAAGCTACTTAATAAATATTGAACTAACCAAACAAACCTAATTAATGTTAGCATTTCTCTCTTTTTAAATCATTTTATCAGGGCTCATACAACTTTTATTACAATCCATACATACATCAATTGTGCAAGCACACTTATGCATTCATTACCCTATCATTCTCAAAATTCGCCTTCCACTTGGGTTCCTGGAGTCAGCTCCTCATTTTCCTTTTGTTTCTGCTCTTCTCTTCCCACGCCCCCGTCCTCATGAACCCATAATAATTTATAAATTATTATTTTATTTTATCTTACACTGCCTGGTGTCTCCCTTAACCCACTTTTCTGTTGCCCATGCCCCAGAGAGGAGGTTATATGTAGATCCCGTGATCAGTTCCCTCTTTCTAACCCCGTTTCCCTCCCGGTATCACCACTCTCACTGTTGGTCCTGAGGGATTCATCTGTCCCAGATTCCCTGTGTTTCCAGATCCCAAATGTACCACTGTTCATCCTCTGGTCTAACCAGGTTTGCAAGGTAGAATTGGGATCATGCTAGTTGGGGGGAGGAAGCATTTAAGAACTAGAGGAAGGTTGTGACTTTCATTATTGCTACACTGAACCCTGAGTGACTTATCTCCTCCCCACTACCCCTCTGCAAGGGATGTCCAGTTGTCTACAGATGGGCATTGGGTCCCAATCATGCACTCCCCTCATTCACGATGATTTTTCCCCGACTTTGGAAATTGAAACGTGGTCCCATCGGCCCTTCATGATCACACATGTTGGTGTGCTGCTTCCATGTGGGCTTTGTTGCGTCTGGGCTAGATGGCCACTTTTTTTACTTTCAATCCTTTAATCCCCAGACGCTTTATCTCTCAATAGCTGGGCACCATCAACCTTCTTCACCACACTTACTTATGCACATATTCATCTTCAGTGTTTATGTGGGGAAGGTGATCACACGATGATGCTTTTTGTTCTTTGGTCTCTGCTACCTGATCCCTTCAACACCTCATGTTCACTTAGGCTTGTGTGCTTCTTCTCTGTGGGCTTTGTTGCTTCTGAGCTAGAAGACTGCTTGTTTGCCTTCAAGCCTTTAAGACCCCAGATGCTATATTTTTTGATAACCAGTCAACATCAGCTTTCTTCACCACGTTTGCTTATGCACACATCTCTCTTCAGCGATCATATCGGGAAGGTGGTTATCATGAAATGGCCATTTAGCTGAACAAGGTGCTCTTGTATTGAGGGAATGCGCACGAGGTGGCCCAATGTCCACCTGCTACCCTACTACTGAGCCTATAAATATATGCACATAGGTCTATTTCCCCCATGATCATAAATATATTTACATATGTACATGTTTGTATTTAGGCTTCTATGTATACCCTTTGCCTCCTACTCCTTTCCTCTAATTCCTTATGCTTTCCTCCTGTCCCTCTACTATGTTCACCCTTCATTCTGGTTTCAGTAATTCTTCTCAATTACCTTGCCCTTGGTCACTCCTTATCAGTCCTCCCTTCCCCTCCCTCCACTGGTTTTGAACCACTCTGTGTTCCCTTGTCCCTGGGTTAACCAACACCTCCTCTATTCCCCTGCCTCCCACACTCTCATGTCCCTCTGGGACCGTTAGTCCCATTATTTGCTTCTCTCATTGTTTGTCCAGCCTAGCTTATCTAGGTGGACCTGCAGATATGGTAATATGTGTATTACAAGTGCAGATGACTTTGACAGAACCTAAGTGTCACATAAGACCATGGCATTGAGGGCAGCAACACCAACAAGCTAACAGGAAAGCCACTGACATATAATATTTAAAAGAAGAGAAAAAAAGAAAAAAACAAAACAAAAAAACAGCAAAATAATTTAAAAGCCTGTTAGTAGTTCAAGGTCTCTTTGTTGATCTTTAGGAGTGTTTTCCAGACTAGTCTGATGGGGTGCCATGTTCTGGCCCCAAAGTCCATCCTTTATACTCCCTCGGGACCTCCTTGCTCTCCTTCCCCTACTGCTCCTTTACACACCCCAATATTTTGCCTCAGTTTGGTGGGGTCAGCTCAGTCGCACATCCCCCACTGTGTCTCCAGTGTTGTCCCATGTGGGGCCATGGGTCAGTGCAGGAAGTCGCATCTCGCAGTGGGGCCGGCTATATGGTCCTCTCTGTACATTGGGCCCTTTGAGCTGGACTATTGTCCTCTGAACTTGGTGGGCCCAGGTGTGCTCCGCTCCATTCTTCCTCCTTCCTTTGCTTCAGCTTCCTAGTGAGTGTAGTGTGGTAGGTCAGTTCCTTTCCCCCACCAGACGATCAATTTTCATTTTCTGTGGTACTTCCGTCGATTGTGGGGTATGGCTAATTCTGGTTGGGGCCAGGTTATGGTCCAGTCTCTTTGTGGATTCCTCCGCGCATTATGTCCCCTCCCCCCCAGTTTGGCATGTCATGGTTGGGTCCATATTCATGTTCCAGTTCTGTGGGGACAGAACCAATACTCTCCCCCTGGGTGGGTTAGTGCCCTGTTCCCCCTGTGCCATCCACTCTTTATCTCCCCATGCTGCTTCTCCATCCACCTGCCGCCCTTCTCCTTCTTTGTGTAAGACTCTCATGGACCTCCCTGCAACTATCTATGCTTCCACCCATTTATTAGGTGATAGCTGTTTATTCTTCTATTCCTGGCATATTGATTGTACTTACCTCATGGCACTCATGTTATACCTGTCCTTTTGAGTTTCGCTTACCTCGCTTAACATGATTCCTTCCAGCTCTTCCCAAGAAACGACATGTTCATGTGATCTTCCATGCTTTTCAGTGCTGCATAGTACTCCATTGTATGTGCCAGAGTTTACTAATCCACTCATCTATCGATGGAAACTTAGGCTGTTTCCAAGTCTTTGCGATTGTGAATTGTGCCACAATAAACATTGGCGCTCGTATGACTGGCTGTGTTTTATTTGCTGCTTCTACCGGGTATATGCCCAGTAGAGGGGTGCCTGGGTCGTAAGGTAGATCAATTTCCATTTTCTTTAAGTATCGCCAGAGTGCTTTCCACAGTGACTGTACAAATCTACACAACCACCAGCAGTGAAGGAGGGTTCCTACTTCACCACAGCCCCTCCAACACTTGTTGCTCTCTGATTTGCCGATTGGGCTAGCCTCAGGGGTGTTAGGTGGAATCTCATGGTTGTTTTGATTTGCATTTCTCTTATGGCTAATGACCCGGAACACTTTCTCATATGCTTTTTGGCTCTATGGGTGTCCTCCCTAGTGAAAGTTCTTTTCAGTTCTTTTGCTCACTGCCTTAGGGGGTTAACTGTTTTCCTCTTTTTGCAGGTCATGATGGTGTTGTAGATTTTAGTAATGAGCCCTTTGTCAGATGTGTCATTACTAAAAATCGTCTCTCAGTCTGTGGGTTGTCTTGTCACCCTCTTGGTGAAGTCTTCGGAGGTGCACAGGTGCTTTATTCTTATTAAATCCCATTTGTCAATTTCCAGTTCACCTGTGTGTGTACCCTTTCCTATTGAAGTGAGCCTATGAGTTCTCTGGGTCAGTGCTCTGAGGTTAGTCCCAATTCTCTCCTTGATGGTCCTGATGGTTTGCGGTTTAGCTTCTAGGTCTGTGATCCACCTTGAGTTTATTCTTCTGCATGGGATGAGGTAAACATCTTTCTACATGTGTATATCCATTGTTTCCAGCACCACTTGTTAAAAAGGGCATCTGCTTCCTACTTGATGGTTTTGGGACCGTTGTCAAAGATCAGTTGTCTTTATGCTGATGATTTTATTCTTGGGCTTTCTATTCTTTTCCACTGGTCTGAGTGTCTGTCGTTGTGCCAGTACCACACTGTTTGACCACTGTGACTGTGTAATAGGCATTAAAATCGGGAAAGGCTAGTTCTCCAACTGTTTCCTTCTTCTTGAGGAGTTCTCTGCTAATTCTGAGTTTCTTCCCTCTCCATATGAAATTGGTGGCCAATTTTTCCAATTCTTTGAAGAAATTTGATGGTATGTGAATTGGCATACCATTGAACTTGTAAAGTGCTTTAGGTAGGGCTGTCAAGAGCAGGGGATGGATGTTCTTCCATTTGTGGAGGTCGCTTTTGGTTTACTTTGTAGGGTTTTACAGTTTTCCTTGTATAGGTATGATTATTTTTTTGTTAAATATATTCCTAGGTATTAACATTTGTTCTTAGCTACTGTGAAGGGTACTTCCTCCTTAATCCCTTTTTCCATGGTCCTGTCCAATGTGTATAGAAAACCTACTGACTTCTGTTTATGGATCTTGTATCCTGCTACTGTTCCGTATTACTCTATCTCTGTAAGTACTCCAGCTGTGGAGCTTTTGAGGTTTTCAATGTACAGGATCATGTCATCTGCAAATAGCGATAGTTTCACCTCCTCCTCTTCCATTTGGATCTCTTTGATGTCCTTCTGCTGTCTTATGTTGTTATCCAGAACCCCCAAAATGATATTGAATAGAACTGGGGACAGGGGGAATCCTTGTCTTCTACCCTTTTTCAGTGGAATTGTTTTTGTCTTTTCTCCATTGACTATGATGTTGGCCGTTGGTTTTTATACATAGCTTGTATCAGCTAGAGGAACTTACCTTCCAATCCTATCTTCATGAGTATCTTGATTAGGAATGGGTGTTGGATGTTGTCAAAGCTTTTTCTGCATCTATGGATATTATCATATGGTTTTTATCCATTTTTCCTCGGTATGGTGTATAATATTGATGGATTTTTGGATGTTAAACCATCCCTAGGTTTTGTGTTAACTTATCTGTCATACACCTTTCTTCTTTTTTCATATGTGCATTTAATGATATCAAGTTACCTCTGATGACTGCCTTCGCAGTGTCCCTTAAGTTTTGATACGTTGTATTCTCATTCTCATTAGTTTCTAGAAACGTCCTAATAGCTTCTCTGATCTGGGCCTTTACCCATTCATGTTGGACGAATTGGTTGCCCTTGCTTTTCTGGTCATCTTCTTATTAATCTCTAGCTTTATGGCATGGTGATCTGAGAAATATGTTTGGTTAATATCTATGTGTTTGAATTTACTCTGCTGGACTTGTGTCCCAGCATGTGGTCTCTTGAAAAAGATATGTGGATTGGAAAAGAATGTGAAATCCTTTGCGTTTGGATGGAAAGCTCTATAGATGTCTATCAGACCCTGTTGCCAAATTATATTGTTTATCTCTATAGCTTCTTTGCTGAGCTTCTTTCCCAGTGATTATGATTGCTGAGTCCGTGGTTATTTTTTAATAGTTTGTTTGACGAAATTCGCCGCACCATTATTAAGAGCATAAATATTCAATATGCTAAGTATTTCTTGTTTTACTAAACCTTTGAGAATCATGTACCGTCCCTCTTTGTCTCTTTTTATGGTTTGGATCTTTAGGTCCATTTTGTTGGAGATTAAGATAGCCACCCCTGCCTATTTTGAGTTATAATTCTATTGGTAAACTTTCTGCCAACCTTTTATTCTTAGCATATTCTTATCTCTGCGCTTAATATGTGTCTCTTGTAGGCAACAGATTGATGGATTATGTTTTCTGAGCCAGTCCTCCATCCTTTTTTCTTTTAATGTATGAACTGAATCCATTGGATTTCAGTTATTATCACTATCTGAGGATTCATAGTTGTCATACCCTGTTTTGTGTTTTGGGTCTTTACCTATATCACTTCATATAAGTGTGCTGTGTTTTAGTGGAGAGTTTCTGTCTTGTCCTCTTTTCCATCTGAGACCCTGTTGTCCTGGTACTTGTTTGCTGGCATGTTGGCTTCTAGATGGAGATGAGCTATATGGTGTTCTCCTGTTTGTTCTTGGTAGAGGTTGATCCTCTAGCCATAGTGAGTCAGCCAGTATCTTCTGCGGGGTCGTGTGTCTTGCAGCATATTCTTTGAGTCTTTCTTTGTCCTGGAAGACCCTTCTTTATCTCACCATATATCTTGATGGATAACTTGGTAGGGTACAGGATTCTGGGGGAGGCGTTTTTTTCTTTCAGCTTTTGGGAATGTTGCTCAATTCTCTCCTCCTCTTCATGGTATCTGCTGATATGTCTGAGTATAACCTTCCCTGTGCTCCTTTCTATGGGACTATCTTCCTTTCTCTTGTAGCTCATAAAAAATTTGTCTTTTTCCTTGAAGTTGGATATTTTTACTATTATATATTTTAGCGTATTCTTCTTGGGGTCTAGTCTAGCTGGCATCCTTTCTGCTTCCTGTATGAGTGTCTGGTTTTCCATTGTTAGGGTGGGAAAATTTTCTTCCAGAAATTCCTTTGCTACCTTGGCTGTCGACTTATGTGTTGTGTTCCAGTAGAATGATTATTTGAATATTATTCCTCTTCATAGCATCTGTCATTGATCTCAGGCTATCTTCTGTTTCTTTAATTTTCCTATCTCAATGTCTTTCTTGCTTGCTTAGGTCTATTTGAGTGTCCTCAAGATCACTGATACGGTTCTCTCCCTCCTCAAGCCTAATCGTAATTTCAGTGACCTTGTATGTGGCTTCTGCTACCTACTCTATTAGCTCCTGCAGTTCCCTTTGGTGTGTGGATTTCATCCCATCTATTTTGGACTTCATCTTATCTATCATTGCATCCTTATTCTGGGTTGCTTCCCTCAGCCCTTGTGTTACTGCGAGCAGACTTCTGATTTCCTTCTGCGGCAGTTATGTATCTGTTTCTTCTATAAGATATGTTAGCTCGGCTACTATGTTTCATCTCTCTGTTTTGTTGTTGTTGTTGTTGGGAGTGATGTAGTCTTGGTTTTTCCTCGATCCTTTCATAGGCCCCATGCTTCTGGGAGGCCAGGGGAACCTTGTCTGTGTTATTGTTGAGGATTCTTTCAGGCAATTGCCTATGACCTAGTATAAGAATGGGTCAGAATGCAGTGCAGGCAGAGTTCCCCGAACTCTTAGTGACCCACGATGGTGAGATATTTCAGCAACTGGAGTGGGGGCTGGAGCCTCAGTGAGTGACATCAAGCTGCTTTGACATGGTTTGTCAGGGCAGCCTTAACATCCCTTTTTTGTTACTAATAAAAAAGAAGAATTTAAAAGGTTAAAATTTAAAATAATTTTTAACAAAATTTTGGGAAGAAAAACTAAAAATAGAGAGAGAGGAAGAAGGAGAAGCTATAAAAGAGGAGAGAAAAGAAGTGATAATAGTGGAACTGGAAGGAGAAGAAAGATACCAAGGAAAACCTGTACAAAAGGGGCAGAAGAGAAGTACTAGCAATAATGAAAAAGGAGGAAGAAAGAAGAGAGAAAAGACAACACAGAAAGTAAAAGAAAGAAAAGAGAAAAACCGGTGCACGCTAAAGGATATATATAAATTTCCCCCCTTCTTTTCCCTCCAAGTTCTAGTGATGCCTAAAAGAAGGCAGAGGTGGATGAAGCCTTGCTGTCCTGGGAAGTGGTGCTGATCTGGGCTCTGAAGCCAGGATACGGGAGGGGGGGGGGGATTGCTCTTAAGATCTGCAAACCCTCCCAGTTCCCTGCAGGCTGTAGAGTTGAGCCTATGGGCAGAGGCCACACAGGCGGGAGCAGCGGCTGGAAAAGGCTGGGGCAGCAAGAGGTGCTGAGGGAGGCACAGGCTGCAGCACCCTCCTCCTGTGCCGGCTAGGAAGGGCTGTGGCCGGCTGAGATACTGGCACTGGGGACTCCGTAGGGAACCACAGTGGTGAGAGCCAGTCAAGGCACACAGACGGCTCTGGTAGGGACCGAAATGCCGTGTCCTAGGCATCCTAGCAGGCGAGGATGTTTATCACTTAAACAGCGGGCCCTGCGAGCGGTGCAGGCTCCATGGCGATGTTGTCCAAGCCGGATCGAACAGCAGCAGCTCTGGCAGCAAACAGCAGGCAATGGCGCTTGTGTCCGCCCTGGAAGGAATGTGTCATGGCAGGCTCAGAGCTTGGAGGCGCCGACCACTGGACGCCCCTCAGCACACTGGGGTGGGCAAAGCCACTCAGCAGGAGTGCACAGGCCTGTTGCTCCTGCTCCCAGGGCCCACTGTTGTACCTGGAGCTGTCCGTGTTGGAAGGGGTTACTGCGGCACAGGTCTAGCACCTGAGCTGCGGGCACAGGGCTCTGTGGTCGCGCAGGCAGCATAAAGTGGCTCCGGTGGCAGAAACGCAGTGTCGGGAGTAGAAGCGGGCTGGGGCTCCGGCTACAGAGATTCCTGGACAATGACCCTGATTAGACACTTAAGGGTCCCAGAACGTAAGAAATTAGTAAACCTAAAGGAATTTCACATCCTGCAGGAAGTGCGGGCATCACTGGCCCCACCAACGTCTTGAAGGAGGTAAGTGTTGTAATTATCACCACATTCCCATTCAACCTGAATATTTGCTCTGTGCTAAAGCAATTGCCACTGTGACTCCAGAAGTGAGCGGAACGTTTGAAAAGGAAGTTTCCTTGGAGATGGTGCATATATCTATCATACAGGGAGGCTTCAAAATATTTGTGTAAAATTAGAATTAAAAAATAGTTTAATTTTCCCACAAACCTTTTGAAGCAACCTTCAAAAACATGGGTGCTGTGAAAAATGTTGCTTTCTCTTCTGATCCTACATATGGCTCAGGTAGTCCTCCAGTTTTGCGAGGTCAGCAGCCGACATTCTGACTTGACGATATGGAGATTCATCAGTCCCTATATGAGTCAAGATGAATCTCCAGCAAGATGACTCACGGATTAGAGACCTGCCAGCCTCCACACCTGTGGGCGTCATTCCCCTGAGTTATGCTTCTCTCTATATACTTACATATTCACATTTCTCTGGTTTAGTTAATTCTAAGATATGAAGAGAGAGAGAAAAAGTTGGAAAGATGTTGCTAATAAATTTGCATTGATTTAGGAGATTATGCATATTATTTCATAACTGGAAGATATAATTTCAAAAGTGTGAGTACATGATTTTGTTAGATACTCCAAATAATAACTGTGAGGTCTCAGGTGGAAAAGAAGCCACTAAACAGATACAATACTCAAGAGACCCCAAGGTATTCCCAGTGTTATATTTAGTAGGTATTTATGTACCATAAAAACATAGGCTGTGTATGTGCATGTAATCATGAATATGTGTGTGTATATAGACACATCTTCTGAGTTTATATATAAATCATGATTTATATTATCTTTGCAGATACTAAGAGTAAATTCAAGATCTACACTCTAATAGCCTCAACGTCCTAGGAAAACCATGTACCTAAAAGGTAAATTAGAATCATGTAGTAGGTCTAGCTCTGGGTTCTGAAAATACAATCTGATCATTTTAAAATGGGTTTTTGTACACCCATTAGTGGTGTGATTGAGGGAAGTTCATTCTTCAATGTCAGAGTTTCCCAAGGCAGATCATAACAACTGCCCTTTTACATTGCAGTTTGACCAATAAAATTAATAATCGATGTAAAGTGCTTACAGCAATTTCAGGAGCCTATTTGTCACATTGTAAGTGCTGAGAAATGTGTTAGGAGTGTTATCATGTACTGTCAGTACTGTATCTTTGCCTGAAATGTGAGATATGTAGTATTTAAATGTGTGATTGTTTCCCATGTGTCTGTTGTAATAACCAAGGACAGATACTGCTGGGAGATAAGATAAATATCATCTTTAAGAGATCATATGTGTGTCAAACCTCCTGTTTCCACACTTCTTCAGAGAAAAAAGTCTCTGTCCTTGAGATTTCATTAGAGGTGGTTCCTCAACCATAAGTTGTTTGTGTGTTTGCTCGTTGACAACAATTTTGTCTATTCTTCCTTACCTAAATTTTTATGGCAGAAAATATAGTATAAGATATCTATTGCCATTTACTTTGTTCTGAGTCATAGTGAGTGACCTTGTCAGAAAGACAGAACAAGATGGAAATGTATTAACATTTATATTGTGTCCAGTTTAATTGTTAAGAGGATAATCGGGAAAAGGGGATTTTGAATCACTCAAGGTCTGGTTAATGGCAATCTTGAAATGTAGGACAATATTTTATTATATGGTGATATGGGGCTACATAAAAAGTGGAGACTGTAGGTTGGAGCTTTTATTGGCTCTTTTTAGATATTCTAGTATGATTAAATGGGAGCCATGTTTGCGGAGTGGTTACCACACTGGACTGCGTTCTGAAAGGCCAGCAGTTTGAAAACGCTAGACTCTGTGAGGGAGAAAGCAGGGCTTTCTACTCCTGTAAACAGCCATACTCTTGGGAACTCACAGGGACAGCTTTTCCCTGTTCTAAAGGGTTGCTAGGAGTCAGCATTGACTGGATGCCTGGGAGAATACCGTTACACATAACTAACTGTTTTAAACATCTTAAGAGTTTCAGTTCAAAAACTGTGATGAACATACACGATGGAGTTTCAGGAGCTACTGCTATCGAGTGTGAAGTTGATCAATTCAATTGATGTCGTGTTATAGTTTCCAAAAGATACTTATTCTTTCCTCTCTTCTATTGAGTGCTATAGAAAGAAAAGGATAAAGCACTACTCTGTTTGTTTGTGCCTACGATATTATTACTATGTTGAAAGAGCAGTAATTATATCTAGAGTTGGCTTTTTTTTCTGTTCTTTCAATTTGATTTTGACTTGGAACCACCCCAAACAACAGAGTAGAATTATATCACTGGGTTTCCTTGGAGTCAATTTTTCTGGCAGCAGATCCTTGTCTTTCCTGCAATCATTACATGGGTTTAGACTGCCATGCTTTGGGTGATCAGCCAGCACTTCACAATTGTGCCTCCAGAGCTGCTTCTTAGATACTCAAATGATCGAGGATAGGGACCTTTGATAGTACAAAAGAGAGAGCACTAAAATCTTGATCATATTCACTAAAAATGTTCTCTCCTCAGATATAAGTCTCTAGGTGAAGGAAAATTATTTGCCCAGAATAATTTAAATTTTTATCTTAGTTCATTTTATTCCTGACACTATCACTTAAAAAATGCACACAAAAAATAGGGTTGGAGTGGTTACAATTTTAGTAGGATACAGGAATAAAACCCCTATTGCTATTGTTCACTCTAGTTCTCTCTCTGTTTCTCATGTCAACAGATTTGGGGCATCTCTCTCTAACATCCAACTCTACATCCACCAATCCCACTACTTTTCTGCTGACTGGCATCCCAGGATTAGAAGATTTCCACATCTGGATTTCTATTCCTTTCAGCTTCATGTACCTTTTGGCCGTGTTAGGCAATGGCCTAGTTATAATGGTAGTTGTCTGGGACAGGAACCTCCATGAGCCAATGTATCTCTTCCTCGCAATGCTGGCATTCAATGACATTCTACTCTGCACTGTCACGGTTCCTAAAATGCTTCGCATCTTCTGGCACGGTCCGTCTCTATCTATGTTTTCTGCCTGCCTTACACAGATGTTCTTTGTTCATGCTCTCTTTCTCTCTGAATCTGCTGTCCTGCTGGCCATGGCCTTTGATCGATATGTGGCCATCTGTGAACCACTTCACTATGCCACACTATTAACAGGCTCACTCATTGTCAAGGTGGGCCTGGCTCTAGTGGTCCGAAGTGTGGTGGTAGTCACCCCTGGTGTTCTCCTGCTTCTTCGGTTGCAGTTTTGCCGAACCAACATCATCCATCACACCTACTGTGAAAATATGGGCATTGCCAAATTGGCCTGCAATAGCTTTGTCCTTAATAGCATTTACGGGCTCACTGCTGCTCTTCTCACCACCGGACTGGATTTTGTCTTCATCTCCATCTCTTACTGGCTAATTTTGCGGACCGTATTCCAACTACCTTCAAGAGAAGCTCGGTCAAAGGCCTTTGGAACCTGTGGAGCACATATATGCGTCATCTTGATATTTTATACTCTAGCCTTCTTTTCATTCTTTACCCATCGCTTTGGGCACCATGTGCCAAGGCATACTCTTATACTTCTGGCAAATCTCTACTTATTGGTACCACCTACCATGAACCCCTTTGTGTATGGGGTAAAAACCAAAGAGATACGAATGCGCGTCCTAGGACTCTGTAGCCCATCTACATGATATGAGGGTAATCAACCAACAAAGAACAGGGAATCATAGAACTGAAAACAAGGTTTGTATATCATATTTAGATCAATCCAAATAGACTTGTCCAGAGATGACAGAATTTCTGATTAGAACTAAAAATATTAACTACTCCCAAATACTTTTTTACTAACATTGGGTAAAGAGGGTGATGACAGAGAAATTCTGAATACCATTTAGAAATGTCTCAACATATTATTGAACTAAAAATGTAACAGAGTGAAATTTTTTAGCATCTTTTTAGTTCTTCCCTTTATCACTTCTTTTAAAACTTGTTATGGAGAGGGCAGAATGTAAACCTTAGACTGTGATTACTCCCCAGTCTCACCATTGCGTACATGGGATTTAGAATATGTAAATAATGCCATAGATATTTTAATAAATACATTTCTCAATCATTAAATTAGTTAATTGCAGTAGATTTTTTTCATGTAACAAGCTCCCTGACTTTTGTGCATTTTGCCTTTAGCAAAATATTTATTTTCCTTTCCTCTCATAAACATTCCGTTCAGTTTCCAGAAAACATCTATTTCCTAACTCCTCTAATGTCTTAGGATTGTATATCATATATATTACTATACATGTGTGACACACAAACATCACTGATTTTCAGTAGTTTCCATAGACCAAAAAGGAAGATATTTGAAGGAAACATTATAAAATATATCATGTCATCAAGGGATAAGTTGAATATCCAAGAACAGATGGTAGAAAACCCTGGTTGCTATAGGATCTCAACAAAAGGAGCGTGCAAACTTCTTTATCAGAGTAGGCGGCACTAAACTGACACACTAGCTGGTCCATGGAAAAAAGATGAGGCCTTCTACTCCCATAAAAACTTAGTCTCTGAACTTCACAGGGGCATGTCTGCTCTGTCATATACAGTCACTATGAATCACCATTGACTCAATGGTAATGAATTGGGTTTTTGTGGTTTTGGGGTCTGCGTACTAAAACTGGATCAATCCATTTTATCCATGGAGTTGTTATTGCTTGAGATAGTTAAGGTTTATTGTGTTAACCTGGCTGATAAACACATGTGGGATTAATTGAAGGGCACAGAGATAAATGACTTGGTAACCCTCACCTTTCTAGTTCTTGGGTCTCTTGTTCTTTGTTGATCAGACCAGGATGCAGTTGCCTTAGCCAGTTCCCTGCTTCAGCAGGCAAGGCTCACTTCCTGCAAGACATCCCCGTGGAGAAGGAACATGGAGCTACCCTGATGGAGCCTTGGGTGCTGGGGCAGCCACTTGGAGACCCCAACCAGGTCTGAGATTCTAACATGCTCACTGCTTTGCTTTCTTCCTATAGTCGGTGTCTTTGCATGTCTTTTGTGAGATGGAGGAGGACTTTAGGCATATGGGCTAATGTTGGATTTATGGGCTTAGGCAGCACTGGGTTGGGATGCTTTCTTAATGTACACTGCCCCTTTATATAAAACTCTCTCTTAAACATATGTTTTTTAATAATGGTTTTCTTCAGGATCAAGATTATCAATGCATTAGCCAAAGGATAGTATTTGATATATAAACAATTTTTGTCTTTGTCTAATTATATGGGATTTATAATAAAAAAATAGATTGCCTATTTTCTCTTTCTTACACAATTGAGAGGAAGGCAGAGATGCTTTTATGAAGACAAACAAATACTCATAAAATTTTACCTAACAAAATAATATATGTAAGAGAATATCCTGATCTATAAGGCAGCATACAATCCAGATAGGTATTGAATAAACTACTGTCATTGTGGGCATAAACAAAAGGACCTTTTGTTTCAGGAGCATTTGTGACCTCCAGCAGCCTAGTTGATGCAGTGGTCTACATGTTGGACCACTACCTAGAAGATCGATAGATGAAGTATTCTGCTACTGTGAAAGTTATAGCTTAGGAAACCAATTGGAAATGTTCTATTCTGGTTTATTCTGGAACAATGGCTTGAATTTAATTGATAGTGCTTGTGAAATAACTGAGCTGTAGCACTTAATATTATTCTTTTAGCCACCGTTGATGTGGTTATCTATTATTCCTGAATGAGCAAGAGGAAAAAATGCTGCCCAATCCTACTCAATTATTATTTTGAGAATCTACTGGTGAGTTTGAACCACTGATCTTCAGGTTGACAGTCTAATACCACCAGCGACCCATCTGCATATGTCGTTATTGTTAGGTGCCTTAGTTGTATTCCATAGTAACTCTGTCCACAACAGAATGAAACAGTCTAGACTTGTACCATCCTCACAATTGTTGGGTGAATCCCTTGTAGAATCCACTGTGTCAATCCACCTCTTTGGCAGTTCTCTTTTGCACTGACTTTCTACTTTACCAAGCGTGATGCCTTTTTTTCAGGCACTAGTCTTTCCTGATAGCATGTTCAATATTTGTGAGAAGAAATCACACTCTCCTGGGTTCCAAAGAGCCCAGTGCTTGGATTTCTGCCAAGACATATTTGTTTGTTTGTTTCTGTAATTCCATAATACTGTGATATTACACCCACTGGACAGTTCAAATGTAACATGTTTTCTAATGTCTTCTCTACTCTGTGTTCAACTCTCTCAATCACACGAGGCTGTTAAAAAATTGTGGCTTGCTTCAGGTGCATCTTAGTCTTCAAAGTGACACCCTGGCTCATTGACACTTTAGAAAGGTCTTGCGCAATAGATTTGACTATTGCAGTGCCATTTTATTTCTTGACTCTTGCTTCCATGAGCATTGACTATGAATCCAAGCAAAATGAAATCCGTGACAGTTTTCATCTATTTTCCATTTAACATGGTATTGTCTATTTTTCCAGTTGTGAAGAGTTTTAGCTTTCTGTACATTGAGTTGTAATGAACATTTAAGGTTAAAGCATTCTTGCTTTCAGCAAGCGAGATTTTGACATCTGTAGTTCATTAATGATCCTTCTTTTGGAGAATCCTGGAGCTACAATTTTCTTCACATAGTCCAACTTCTTGAATTCTTTGCTCAGCATACAGATTGAATAAATGTATTGAAAGGATACAACCTTGATGCACATCTTTCATGATTTCAAACCATGCCGTCTTCATTTGTTCCGGCTATACCACTGCCTCCTATTCTGTGCACAGCATGATTTTGAGCACAATGGAATGTTCTGGATTTCCCGTTTCCATCAATGTTTTCCATTTGCTTTGTTGTTGTTAAGTGCCATCAAATCTGTACCAACCCAAAACAACCCCATACGAATCAGAACAAAATACTGCCTTGTCCCTTGCTTTCCTCACAATTGTTCCTATGAGCCCACTGTTGCAGTCACAGTGTTGATCCATCTCCATGATGGCCTTGTTTTCCATGGCCCTCTATTTTATTAAACATGACGTCTTTCTGTAGGGACTGGTCTCCTGACAACATGTATAAAGTATTCCTCTACGGAGCATCTGGGCCACACTTCTTCCAAGACAGATCAGTTTGCCAATTATCCTTTCAATAGTATTCTCCACCACAATTCCAAAACTTCAATTCTTAGATCTTTCTTAGTAAATGTACAACTTCCACATGCTTATGAGACAATTGAAAATATTATGGCTCGGATCAAGCACACCATAGTCCTTAAAGTAGCATCCTTGCGTTTCAGTACTCTAAAGAGATCTTTTGCAGCAGATTTACCTAACGCAACACATCTTTTGATCTCTTGACTGCTGCTTCCATCAACATGGATTGTGGGTTCAAGCAAGACAAAATCTTTGACTACTTCAAACTTTTCTCCATTTATCATGATGTTACCTATTGGTCCAATTGTGAGAGTGTGGGTCTTCTAAAGAAGACCAAACATTGAGTTACAATCCATACTGAAAACTGCAGGTTTTGACCTTCATCAGCAAGGACTTCAAGTCCTTCTCACTTTCAGCAAGCGAGGTTGTGTCATTCACATACTGCAGGTTCTTAATAAACCTTCCTCTAATCCAGATGTATCACTCTTCATATAACCAGTGTCTCTGATGATCTGCTCAGCGTACAGACTGAATATATATGGTGAAATATACAATCCTGGCAAATATACAATCCTGACACACATCTTTCCTGATTTTAAACTATGCAGTATTCCCTTGGCCTGTTCGCACAACTACCTCTTGACCCATGTACAACGTCCCCATGAACACAGTGAAATATTTTAGAATCCCTATTCTTTCAAGGTTAACCATAGCTGCCATGACCCACACACTGAAATTCTTGACATAATCAATAAACCCAAGTAAATATCTCTCTGTTCTGTTGTGTTTTCTGCCAAAATTCATCTGACATCAGCAATTACATCCCTTGTTCTAAGTCCTTTTCTGGCTATTGCCTGGACCCTTCTGGCATTTAAATGCCAGTAATGTAGAAGCACACAGACCACCACAGTATGACAGACTGACATACAAGTGCTAGTATGTTATCCATAGCTGTTATTATCCATTCAGTTGGATGTCTTCACATAGACATGAAACACTAGCAAATATCGCTGATATTTTCTGCTTTCAGGCAAAATATATCTAAAATCAGAAATTATATCCCTCATGCAACAGGTTTAGGTGTACTGTCATCATGTGTGCTGTTGAAAGCTATTTTTAATGACTAGGTTATTGGTCTTGAAAAATTCCATCATGCACTCTAAAGCTTTATTTCTATCACTAAGGTGACATTTTCAACTCCCATCTCTTATTTTTTGTGTCCAGCATTCACCTATGTTTGTGTGAGTCAAAATGGCCAATATATGTTCATTTTGGATCACTGATGGTTGAATCTTAGAATATAAAGCTTAATTACTTCCATTTCATTTTTGACAACTTATAATATTACTAGTCATAGTTTATACATTTTACATTCTGATTATGAATGGGTGTTCTCAATTTCAGTTGTTCCCCTTCAGCAAATTCATTTTAACTTCATCCATATAATTATGTTTGACTCGATTCTGAGGAAGCAGCTCTTTTTAAGTCATATTTTGAGGATCTTTCCACCTAAAGGATTCATTTTCTGTCAATATATCTGACAGTGTTTCACTGCTGTTCCTAAGATTTCCAGTAGTCAATTATTTAGAAGTAGATAACCAATTCTATCTTGCAACACTATATCTGACAATGTTCTGCAGGTATTCATAAAGTTGTCCATGGTCAATCCTGCAGGAGTACACATCATGTTCCCTCATCATAGTTTGTTTTTAATCGGTAAGCTTTTCTGACACCTGCTTACATTGGGTGACTGTTGATATTCAAAGTACTGGTGGTGTAGCTTCCAGTATCACAGGAACGCACAAGCTACTACAGTATGACAAAATGATAGAGAAACATAGACCTTGAAACCAAAGCCAACATTGCTAGAGAGTAGATCCTCCCACTCAGTGACTATAGGGCAGAGTAAAACTGCAACTGTGTGTTTAAAAGACTATAAGCCTTTACGGCTTTAGATACCTTAAACTTTCTCCCACCGACTGGCTGGTGGTTTTGAAGTGCTGACCTGGTGATGAGCATCCCAACTTGTAGCCCACTACACCACCAGGATGGCATGTAACCAAAACTGAAGACAAAAAGACATAGGCAAATGCAGTGAAGAAAGCTGATGGCACCTGGCTATCAAAAGATAAGTATCTGGGGTCTAAAATACTTGATTTTAACCAAGTGCCATCTAGCAGTGAAGCAGTGAGCCCACATGGAAGATGCACAGTCTATTTGACATGAGGTGTCAACAGGATCGGAAAACAGGTATAAAAAGACCCAAACAAAACAAACAAACAACAACAACAAAACATATTGTTGAGAACAAGGGAGGTCAGAGTAGAGACCCAAACCCATTTGTAGACAATAGGATATCCCCTAACAGATGGGTTACAAGTCAGGAATGAGTCAAGCAGGGTGCAGTACGGCACTGATGAAACACACAGTATTCCTTTGGTTCTTTGAGGCTTACACAACTCCCACTATCATGACCCCAGGCCTGCCTTTCAGTTCTGATTAGTGAACTGGAGTGTGTACACTGGTAAAGATGACAGCTCAGGACACACAGAATCCAGGTCAGATAACCCCCTCAGGAACAGAAATGGGAGTAGCAATACCAGAAGCTGTGGGAGGAGGGGGTGAAGGAGGAACAGATAGCAATGATGGATGCATAACATCCCCCCCCTTTCAGGGGGATGAACAACAGAAATATGGGTGAAGGGAGACAGCTGTCAGTGTAAGATAGGAAAATAATAATAATTTATAATTTATCAGGGGATCACAAGGGAAGGAAGGAGTGATGGAGGGAGGGAAAGTAGAGGAGATGATACCAAGAGCTCAAGTCAAAAGTAAATGTTTAGAAAATGATGATGCAACCATATGTACACATATGCTTTAGACAATTTATGTAGAGAATGTTATAAGAACCCCAATAAAATGATCTTTTAAAAAATAAAAACAAACAAACTCACTTGTGATTTGCAGCGCAGTTCACAACCCACTATGCCAAACTCACTACACCAAAACCAACCTCACTGCCTCGGAGTTGAAGCCGAGTCATAAGAACACTATAAGACAGCGTGTGAATAACCCTATGAATTTCTAAAACTTTAATTTTTTAATTAGTTAGCATTTAATACACACAACATATCATTCCATATTTAAATCACATCAAGTAGAATTGTACAATTTTACTACAACTAGTTGCCAACCATTCTCTTTCTACATGACTCCTTAACCTTGTCTCCCTTTTGCTCCACCACCGAGACTGTGCCCCTCTCCCCGGAAACCCTTATTCTACTTGCTGTTCCTATAGGTTCATCCATCCTGGGTTTCACATACCAAAAAATGAAAAGCATATAATGCAGCTTCAAGAGGGTGACCTCCATTGACATAACACCTCTAAGATGCACACTACTATGAACCAGCAAAAAACAAACAAAGCAAACTACAGAAACCTGTGGGAACCGGATTAGGTACAGCCTGCACCATCGGGGTCTCACTGACAACGTTTCAACTTGTCATATCAGATTCAGGGCTTTGGTCTTCTGTACTCTGCTCTCCTAAGCACTCGGTCCAGTGACCACTTTTCTCCTCCCACCCTCAATTTTATATAGGGAAATAATTTCTCTGGAGACTTATTTCCTGTGTAGATCCACAAATGAATCGTGAGCTCCCCCAGTCATCCATCGCCTTCTGCACACCAGCTGCTCAGAATTTAGGATCTGATACGGATCCCTCCTTCGACTTCGGATTATATGGACTCCAATCCTTTGGTGACTGATGATGGTGTGCTTCCTCTGTGTGAGCTTAGTTGACATCTCTTTTAGATAGCTGCTTTAAAACTATAATTCTTTACTGGAGTAAAAAGCCCCATTTTTATCGCTAGGTACTGTTGGTGCTTTTAAGCTACTGGCCTTGCAGATTGCAGCTACATGCATAACCACGGTGCCAACAGGGCTCCTTTAGCGGGGCTTATTGCAGGCTGTTAATGAGACCTTCTCAATCCTGCTGCTGGAGTCTTCATATATTACAGCTCTTCAGAGTATTTGCTCTGAATATATTAATATTGAGACTGAATAATTATAGGGAGAGGATAAACCCTGGTGCACACTTTTCCTGAATTAAGCCACTCAGTTTCCCCTTGTTCTGTTTAAAAGACTGCCTCTCACTCTATACACAAATGCCACATGAGCACAATTAATGTTCTAGAATTTCTCTGCTTTGCAATGTCATCCATAATTTGTAATGACTCATTGAATGTGATTAAAAGTTTCATTTTCTGCAGCACAGCCACTTGAAAAAATACTTCATCATCCACCAATGAAGAATATACTGTGAATGTGGCAATCTCATTTTAGAAATGGTTATATATAGCTAAAAAATAAGAATATAAAACTTAATTGGTAGAGATGTGCCATTATTTTCAATATGGTACTTTTTGTTATCAATTTCATTTGACTTATTTCTCACAACAAGGCGATTATCTCATGTTTGTGGGTTTATATTCTCCATTATTTTTAACTTACACAATTTTGGTCCAGGCAAATGTGCTGAATATCAAAATCCACTTCCACAGAGTCGATTGTGACTCAAATTAACTGCATAGCGTAAAGTGGCAATGCTCCCTAGTGCTTCTGAGGCTGTAAAACATTAAAAAAGCAAAACACGTATTTTTTCCTCAGCAGAAATGTGTGTTTAGAATACCCCAATGCACTTCTGAGACCAGGACCGAAGAGAGAGGCAATGTGAAGCAGAGTCCATAAATGCGATAGAAAGCAGTGACCATTCACAGTGAAATTAAAAGCAGGAAACAGAATAGTCTAGGTAAACCTCAGGTGCTTGAACACTGAAGTGCTAATTATGGGTTAGTGAGAATTGTCTTAGGGATCTCAGTGTCTCAATGGGTATCATATACTAAACAGGAGGACACTGTGACAGTCCATTTACTTGGAAGCCTAAAAGGGCATACTACCATGGCCCATAGGTCACTATGAATCACTATTGACTAATCTATAGTGGGTTATATTTCCTTTAAAATATGTGGAATATGTTATTCTGAGATTTTTTCTTTTTTCATACAAAAATCACTCCTTATTCAAGAAATAATCCATTTATTTATCTTTAATGCATTCTGTTCATATTATCAACTCTCTCCTTTAAAGAAACCATAACACTAGTACTACAAGTAGTACACTGAGGCACAGTTTCTGTCCTATAATTACTAGGATAAACTAAGACATGTGATAGATAACACATCCTGTGGGGAAGAACTATACTAATATTTAGGACCAAAAAACATCGGAAAAATATTTTCACTCCTTTTATTTATTTTTTCTTTGAGCAAATGTAGACATGTAAGATAAGAAAATTAATTACATTTCAACTTCACACCTAACATTTACTAGTGTCACTGATAGAAGTAAATATGGGTTTGATTATTTAAAGGAGTTCTATTATGAGTTGTGCCTAAATTATCTAGATACAGTTACAAATTTATAAATAGCCACAGCTCGGTCAATATATTTTGCTTCTATTTTTAAATAAACAATACGCCTTTATCATTTTATTGAGGAGCTCTTAAAAATCATATGTCAATCCATCATTCAATTGTAGTAAGCACACTTGCATATATGTTGCCATCAGTATTTCCAAGACATTTTCATTCTACTTGAACCTTTGGTAACCGCTCCTCTTTTTTGCCCTCTCCCCCCCATCCTTCCACCCTCGTGAATCCTTGATCAACTATATGTTATTGTTGTTATTTTCTGTCTTGCACTGTCCATCGTCTCCTTTCATCAATATTTCTGTTATTCTCCCCCTGGTGGGTGGGCTATATATCCATCCTTGTGATGGGGTCCCACTTTTGCCCCCTGCCCCCTGCCTCCCCTCCCCTCAAGATATCACTACTCCCACATCTGTTCCTTAGGGTTTTATCTGTCCTGAATTCCATGCACCGAGACTGTTTATCTGTAACAATGTGTGTATGTTACCATTCTTGACTATACAAGACAATATCTGTGAGTATATAACTATGCTCTGAGTTTCTATAAGATTAACATTATTTGGGGATCAGGTTAACTAAAAGAACTGTGAATGCTGATATTGCTCTTTTCTATTCCTGAAGAAAATAAGCCTGAATATAAAAGGTAGATATGTATATAAACTTTTGTAAGGTGATGCTCATACACCTTGAAGCTTCACAATCAACTCCTACCTAACACATTGAAACATAATACTTTATTTACCAAATGTTTTTTCTAATCCTTTAAAATACAAAATAAGTATACTTACAAATACAGAATTGAGATAACAAGAAATGTAATGCAGGGCTCCATGTAAATATTGTAAAATATCAGAAATTAAGTTGACAACAGTTTGATTTAGTCAATAAAAATGCCAAGGTGAAGTGTTCTTAAACACTAGTTGTGGCAACAAATGGGAAATAAAGAACAGAAAGTATTTTCAACACACTTTAAATATTCACATGGAAAATAGACTTATGAAGGACAATATGAATACAGATTCTAATCTCAATGAATTGAAAGCACTCTCCTTTAAAGCTTTTTCATACTGCTTCTGTTTATACTATTTAATTAGTCTTCTATTAGAAACTCCATTACTAACATCATAATTGAATCATTAGAGCAGATAAATTATGAGTTTACAGTCCAGAAACACTGTTTTGAAGGCATGACTATACCACCATAGAACTAATGCTTTGGGGGAAGAAGCAGATGGAGAATTCCCTGGCGGATCTGTTTGGTCTTCACACTATAGATGATTGGGTTGAGCACAGGTGGAATTAATAAGTAGATGTGAGCCATGAAAATGTGGATGAGGGGAGAAGCGTGTTTGGCAAAATGATGGACCATAGACAGTCCAATCATGGGGACGTAAAGAATGAGCACAGCACAGATGTGAGAGGCACAGGTGTTGAGGGCTTTCAGCCTGCCCTCACGGGATGCAATGCTCAACACTGAGCGAAGGATGAAAACATATGACACAAAGATACCCAAGGAGTCCATGCCCCACAGTACAGTGATCAGCACCAACCCATATATAACATTAAACCTGATGTCAGCGCAGGCAAGGCGGATCATGTCCTGGTGTAGACAATAGGAATGAGAAAGGATGTGGGAGCGGCAGAAGGGAAAGTAAGTCAGTCGGACCATAAGTGGAATCACAGGAAAGGCACTCCTGAGCAGGGCTGCAGTTCCTATCTTGACGATGAGTCTTGGAGTTAGAATGGTGGCATACCTGAGAGGATGGCAAATAGCCACATACCGGTCAAGGGCCATGGCCAGGAGCACAGATGATTCAGTGAAGGAGAAAGTGTGGATAAAAAACCTTTGTACAACACAAACATTAAATTGGATCTCTCTGGAAATGGACCACAACACTCTGAAGAGTGATATCATGGTGGGCATGGACATGCCCATGTCAGTAAGAGAAAGCATAGCAAGGAAATAGTACATGGGCTGGTGGAGCCTGGTGTCTGTCCGGATAATATGCAGGATGGCACAGTTACCCATTATTCCAACGCAGTAGAGAAAACAGAATGGGATGGAAATCCAGTGATGAAATTCCTCATAGCCAGGGATGCCTGTGAGATAGAATGTGGAGGACAGGGAGTGGCTGGTGTTTGAGGAAGTCATGGAGTTGACTCGTTGTACCGTAATCCCGTCCCAAGATCGTAGTACTATAGGGAGAGAGATGAAAAGTATGATCTATTTCAGAACAAAACTAAACAGAACAAACACAAGCAAGCAAATATCATCAATGCTTACCAGGAATCACTTTAAAACACATCCTCACTTTATTGCTAAGAGTTTCCCCTTAAATGAAAGATATGTTTTAAACACATATGGACCCATTCTTCCATCAAATGTAGATCCATCAGTATTTTTCTAAATTAATATCATTGTCTCTCAAAGACACTAATCAGGTAAAACAACACACAACATCATATAGACTATTTTATAAGTCTTGTATTTGTATATTATTGTTAGTATATTTGGTCAAAATCATTGGTCTTATTTTAGTATCTTTTCTTTGTTTGTTTTTCATGACTCCTGCAGTTATTACCATGAAATCCCTTTATCTGTCTGTTTTTCATAGCTTCTTCAGTAATGCAACCAGATCTTCCTTAGTAATTAAATAGTATTTTCTTCAGAGATGCAACCATACATTGCATTATACTTTCTAAAAATTCAGACAAGTGTTGGACATTATGGTTCTTATTCTTACTAACCTATCCCCATATATACAAAAGACACATAACAAGATAACACATAACATAGTCAAGTCTGATATCAATTCTGTTTTCTGACGTCTGTGTCTTAACTCTACCTTTGATTTTGAAGGCATAAATTTTATGTTTGTTAATTTTCATAATGGAAAGGCAGGGTGATATATTACTGAGCCAGTAATCCTAGCACAAGCCCATAATTCAAATAAGACCAAATGTCATTTTTCTAAAGTATAGGAACTAGAATAAGCCTATTGACTTGTCCTAATCATGACACTAGTGTTTGTACTTGAAAGAAAGAAAATACATTTCCCCGTTAGATTCCAGTAATTATTCTGTAATTAAGAAAAACATTTCTGCAAAATTAATAGCATACCAATTCCTCAAATTCCACTAGTACATCACTTTCAAACCATCCACATTCATCAAAATACTAATAGGAAAATTTATAATTCACAGATGGGTAGATGATTTGTACTGTCATTAATAAATGTTCGTCTTCTCATCTTGTACATACTACTTTTTCCCTTTGAAACACTTAAATAGCCTTAAATTTCTTCAATATCTATATAGATAAGCCTTAAATGTAACAGAGGTTTCCATAATGCCTGCTTTCTAGGATCTTGCACATATAAAAACAAATAAATTCCAGAAAGAAATTAGCCTTTCAGACTATGCATGCCATAACTTAATGCAACCCGCATATTTATAACGAAGTACTTATAATCCTGCGATTCCCTTCTCTCTGCCTGCCCCATCCCCACTCCTAGTAACGCTTTTCTCACCTTAGAATGTCCGAATTGTCCTTCCTTTTCTACATTCCTGATGCCCAAAGGCATATTCCACTCAGCTTTAATTAAGATCATATTGAAATCATGCATACTTGGATATGAGTTTTAAAAGAGAAGCTTATAAAGTTCCATCACTTCTCTCCTGTGTCTAAAATGGCTCTCCATTTTCCCCGTGAGCATAAAATATATCCCTGCCATGGAACTCTATCCTAGACAATCCTATATCAAGAACCTCTCCTATGAATACAACCTGAATTTTACCAGCATGGGCACAAACAATAAAGTCTTGTGAAAGAACTGTATAATCTCTGCCAAACGTGATCATCTTGTTTACTGAACCAGCCTTTCCATCCTCCTCAAACTCTTTTCTATTTTGTTTCACAAGATCACTCTGTTTTGTCCCATGCAACCCAGTTTTTCCCCAGGTCTTACTCATTTCATAGAAGGGTTTCTTTTCCACGAGTTTCCAGTTTCCGGCTCTGGAACTGAAAGGAAGAGTTAATAAATCTTCTTCCAATCCTTGGAGATATGAGCGAACTGGCTACTCACAGTACAGGGGGTGTAAGCCTATCGGTGCTAACTCGTAATTTGCCACACTTCTTTCATCACTTCCCGATGTAGCTAACTGCTGTAGTTTGGGAAGGCAGGGCAAGGACATTAAGGAGGTTATCAGTCATTTATTGCCTCTGTATCTGGAGAAAATGTTGTAAGATAACATGAGAAAAATATAATAGACAACTGAAAATATAATAATACACACAATGGCTGTCATAAAATATTTCAGGGAAAAATGAAATTCAAGGATAATAGTACATTTTCACTAACTTTTGGAAACACACATACACACAAGTAAGCAAAAAAGCATTGCCCTAGAGTTCTGGGTTATACATGCTCATGCTGATTGCAAACAAAATGTATTTCCACATGTCTCTGTGATGAGTATGTGGCTGGAGAGAAGTTCTCTCAGTAATATACTTGTCCTGTGTTTGGTGAGTGAAATTTATTAATTTGTAATTGAAAGCCCTATTGTTGAGAGAAAAGGTAGGAAAGTTGTACTGAAGTTTGTTTGTTTTTTTCTATAATAGAAATGCACTTACTCATTCGTTTAGGGCAGCAAGGTGTATCTTTTAAGACTTTTGTTAGGATCTCAATATGTTTTGAGATCCACAGGATGGCCAAACTACTGTTCTGATGCGGTATAAATTAAAGAGCACAGAGTGTATTGGGTAAGCAGGAAACAAAGAAAACAGAATTCACTACCATGTATTCTGAATCATAGTGACAAGGTAGTGCTGACCCTGTGGGTTTCTGAGACTGTCATTCTTTGTAGAACTAGAAAGCCTCATCCTTCTCCTGTGAAGTGACTGGTGGCTTCTAACTGATGATTTTACAGATAGAACCCCAATGCATAACACTGCCAACAGGGCTTCTGTAAGGTAAGGGAAGCTAGAAACACATGCTTTAGGCATGTATAAACCACGATGGAGTATATTTCGAGAAACTATAGCTTCACATTTTGATATTATTCTTAATAAAATTTAAGAAAAATAGCATTATTTCTTGAGTTATTATCCTGTCTTTGAGAAAATATTTTAATTTTATACCTTTGAAATATCAAATATTGAGATATGGCATTAACTCACATTGGCCAAATATTACTCTCTCAAAAGTGTTTTTAAGAAATTAGTACTGTGGGATAATCAATGACAATATTAATGGAAGATCTTTTTGCCTCAGGGAGATGTAATGAGACTCTCTACCATAAATTATCAAGGCAGTTTCTAAAGAGAGCCAAAGGAAGATAAAAAAGCATACACCCAGAAATGGTCTGGGGCTCACACTAAATCCTAGCTCCAAGTTAAGAACAATGACTTCTTACATCATGACAATGCCTGATACTCACTCTTGGGAAGAGAACACAGAAGATATGGGTATAATAACAAAGTGTGGTGAGGAAATTAGATTGTGCCCGGCTATACAATTAAAGAGTGTCTGGGATCTTAAAGGCTTGTTTTCGTATAAGCAGCCATCTAAGTTGTCAACCAAGTTCACCTGGAAGAAACATACCCTCACCAGTCACTGAAAGATTGTTAGTCATATAATATGAAGTGGAAGGAGTGAATAGTATCAAAGTTTAAACTGTGAGATTCTGGTTTTGAGAAGTGATGAATGACAGTGAACATCCAAGACAACATTTATGAGAGTTTCAGAGGAAATACGCCTCCAGGGACTCCCCTCTAGTCCTAATAGAGAGATGGGAAGAAACACTGCCTGTCAAAGTGCATTGAAGAGTTGACTAAAAATATCAAAATATTCATCTGACTTGGATGGTGAAAACCTTTTCAGCGCCTGATGCACCTTGGGCCTGATATAGTTTTCAACATTTTCTGTGCTTTAATTTTTTTCAACTGGCGTATATCTCAGATGTATTTTGCCATTGGGGTTAAGCTTCTGGAATTTGTGCTATATTTTTGTTGCTGTTTCAGTATATGAAATCAAGGATTGATGAACTCATTGAGACAGTATATAGAATGAAGGTTCCTTGCAGAACACTGAAGTGGGGGTGGGGGATAAAGGAAAACTGATGTCAAGGAGTTTATGAATGAAGACAGGACAGGCTGTTTTGAAACTGACTGTGGTAGCAATTTTACAGTATTCCTTGATGTGATTTAACTAGGGAATGATATGATATCTGTACTAGCTGCCAATAAAATGGTTTTGAAAAGAAAAAAATTATAATTAAAAAAAATCATTTTATTTTGGGCTCAAACAATCCTTATCACAATCCATACATCCATCCATTGTGTCAAGCACATTTATACATTTGTTGCCATAATCATTCTCAAAACATGTTCTTTCTACTGGAGACCTATGTATCAGTTTCTCATTTTCCTCCTCCCTTTCCTACCCTCCCTCAATCATAAACCCTTTATAATTTACTATTATTCATGTCTTACACTGACCATTGTCACCTTCACCCATTTTTCTGTTGTCCATCCCCCTGTCTCACCCCACCCTCTCTTACCCTCTTGGTATGGCTACATTCAATATTGGTCTTGAGGGGTTTATTTGTCCTGGACTCCCTGTGTTTCCAGCTGTTATCTGTACCAGTGTACATGCTCTGGTCTAGGCAGATTTTTAAGGTAGAATCGGGGTCATGATATTGAGTGGCGAGGGGAAGGAAACATTAAAGAACTAGAAGACAGTTGTATGTTTCTACAGTGTTATTCTTCACCCTGACTATCTCATCTCCTCCTGTGACCCTTCTATAAGGGTATGTACAGTTGCCCACAAATGATCTTTGGGCCTCCACTCGACACTCTCCCTCATTTACAATGTTAAGTTTTTTTCTTCTAGGTCTTTGGTGCCTGATACCTGATCTTTTGACAACTCATGATCACACAGGCTGGTTTGCTTCCTCCATCTGGGCTTTCTTGCTTCTCAGATAGCTGGCCACTTGTTTATTTTCAGGCCTTTAAGACTCCAGATGCTATATCTTTTGAT